>NC_056615.1:3794234-3854234 GCF_018340385.1 Cyprinus carpio
AGACATTCGTATAAATAACAAGCATTTCTACCTGACATGCAAAATCCCACCCTGACTGAAATGACTGCCAATTCCTGTCCTGTGTATTAATCTGTGTCTGTGCATTGGATAAAACAATCAGGCTTGTATTCAATAGCATGTTCTCCTTGTCTACATAAAGTGCTGTTATCTGCGCATAACCGCTAGATGGCGCTGTGGGATTAAACATTGTAGTATAAACTTCCGTTATTAAAACGGTTTGCTCTGATATAATTAATATATTAATGCAGCCACGTTTCTGCGTGCTTATTATGATTCAAAGGCGCATAACATGCAAGCATGATTTATAAAATACTACCTCTTAAACGAATTAATAATCAGTGAGGATTCGGAATATGCTTACACCACACTTCTGTATGTGAAACGCATTGGGAGGGATAAATCTACAACATTGCATTGCTTTCTAAACACTGGGTTTGCAGTATGAAACCTTTACACTGTGAACAGGAAGCAGTTTTTCTGTGTGCATGGAATGTGCCGCTAATCCCATAATGCAATGCGCTCGCCTTGACCTTCACTTTCCCGCCTAATGAAGGAAGCGTAAGTAATTACAGCTGGATTTTACCTTCTCTTTGAGCTTAGTGTCCTACATTTGTGGTGTGTGCAATTATTCCATTTCAAGCAGCATTGGTGGTGTTTCTCTTTGGTTTGGACACAGTTAATCCTGAGAACAAATTTTCCATATTGCAGCAGAGGAACAAATGACTGTAGAGTCAGGCCTCCAGTCTAGTCTAGCCCTATCAGTTATGCAGTTGTGGATAATGCTGATTATTACAGAAATTAACTCATTTTTGCAGGTTACAGTGTTGTAGTGGCAATGCAAGCAATCGGGACATGCACTGAAAATGTATCAAAATAAACATGAGACTCGAGTTCGTATTGAAGCACTTACCTGAATTTTAAAAACATTTTTAGTTGTGCAAATCACTTCTGTGATATCACTTCTAGAAAAGACGAACGAATATTAGTTGTGTCACCAATGTAATACATAAGGATTTGGTCCTGTTAGGAATCTTGGGTGCTTGTAGATCGATTGCTTTGTTCCGAAATCGGGATTGAAATTGTTGCTTTTTATTCTGTGTGCAGTTCGCTTTCACACGGCAAAGTTTCTAAACGGACCAAAATTGTTAATACAAGTCACATGCGAGTTAACTATCCCCTCATTGGTCGAAGTTCCAGTTTATTTTCCGGAATTCTGCTCATAGCGGTCATCTGTCAGGAAGGAACGACAACAGCTTCGAGGGCTTATTGTTGGGTTTTTTGTAGCTGTCGTTATATTAGTTTATCATTTTGAGCAGCAGTCCAGGATTCCTTGGGAAAACATTTTTAAAATGCACCTACTACGAAGAGCAATAAGACGGCATTATAAAATGAAAAGGCGTGCTTTAATTTTGAATGGCGAAGAGGTGCTCACCTACAGACATCGTCTACTGCTTTTCACAGAACTAGTTACCCAGCATCATACATCGTGATATAGCCTGGTTCATTGGGTTGCTTTCTCACTACAACCGAACCGCTCCAGAGTTCGTTTTCAATCGAGCCGAGATTACTTTGTTCAGGCGATCTCGGCTGACTGTTTTGGTGCGTATCCGTGCGCGATTGCCGTGTTCACATATGCCCAAACGAACCCAGCTAATGGGGGAAACGCGCCAGGTGTGAAAGCACCCTTAATGCATATTAAAATTTGGATCATAATGTTAAGAATTATTGGACAGCAACTATGCACAGATGGTTTTTGACAGATTGCATCACAATATCTGATAATTTATTACATTGAAGTCTTGCGGCTATACTTGCAAATCAGTGGCATTTGAACATTTAACATTTTATGTCCATTATAAGAGCTTTACTGCTACCTTTTTTTTAAAGAGAGATTAATCAATGTTTTCTATGGTAATTAGCGATGCAACAAATGCAGTCTGTAGAGCTTGACGTGTATTAAATTCATGGACCTCCAACTGCATGATTATAAAAGTCGTTATAAATGAATCAATCACACGCGTTTTACCAAGATTTAATGTACATTTATTCTTAACACGTGGAACATATAGTATAAAGATTTCATACGGAATAAATGATATTCATTAAGCCAAAAAAGGGGGAAAAAAAGGAATTTACAACAAGTTTTTAGCTACATCATCTGAAATACAAATATGAATCCATAGCACTGGAATCGACTAAGGAAACCGCTGGGGAAGAGGGGAAACCAAACTCGTTTACTGTATCTGTTCCGGTGAATGATGATGAAATCAGTTGGAGAAATGGACTTGTCTGGTTTGATATATGCCTCTAGAGCTTTAACGAAAGGAACTGAAATGTTATGTGCATGGGATCGCAAGGGCAGAAGATTGCATCCCTACAGCCAGAGATGTAAGGAGAGGAAGGTGGTAAATAAACACATGGCAATGCGCAATGAGAGATCTGTAGAGTGAAACCTTTAATTCGTCAAAGATTAAAAACGGTGAAGAGCGCCATAAGATGAGAGAGAAAGAAAAAGAGCAAAGTGTAATTTACAACATCATTATATACACTGCAGCCTGGACTGCATCTAGAGCTCAAGACCAGTCCTAAGAGGTGATTTCTTTAAGGGTCAAGTCATACAATCGAGGGACAAAGAAGAGGTCGGGGTGTTGTAGGTTCACGTTACTTTGGGGGGAAAGCCATTTTTTCCTCTCTCAACATGAACTAAAATCATCATTTTTAAAAACTACAGTTTTTTCGCTGCCAAGCCAGCATTATCTCAGTGTGAAACAGTATTGTTACAGTATGTTTACAGTTTTAAGGTGTACAGTACAGAAAAAAAGTCCTACAATCTACTGCACAGGCCTCCCATTTACATGTCTGTTCACAGCCAACAACCTGGTTCCTTTAGGGCTAAGTATATATATAATCCAAGTTACAGCAATTTATACCACACACCAGAGTCTGAGAGTCCATTTAGCCTCAAGAACCAGATAATGGTCGTCTCCGTGCCCGTCCTCACCCGGAAGGTGAACACGGGCACATTTATTCCCCAAACTCACTGTAAACGTGACAGCAACTTTGGTTACAGTTTTGTTGTTTTTTTGTCTTTTTGTCATTATTTTTCCTTACAAAAAAAGTCCAAAGGGCAGCGCACTCTTACAGGCGAGGATCTCAAATTCATATCCATACGTGTTAAATCCGTCGCGACTTCTATCCGTCCTTGAGAGCAAAGCAAGGGTAGAGACAAGGACAAACAGTGGAATCTGAGGTGATTTTGCATAAATTAAAAAAAATGAACATACAGTCCATCAGTTTCGCTGTTAAATTTTCTCCACTCACTCAGACACACACACATTAAAAAAAACGAGTGGGGAAAAACATGATCGCCCCCACGGCTGTCATGACTTGCCGATCAGAAAAAGTACGTCACAGATTACATGGGACACCAAAGAGTTCATGAGCGGGGACACCGATATGTCCAGTAGCCGTGACTCGTACAGCCTGAACTCCGAGTGGTTCTCTTCCACTTTGGCAAGAGCATGCAGGGCACGTGCCGCCCGCCGCATCATGTCCACACTAGTGGGCTCGAAGTGTGCACCCTGTAAGTGCATCAACGAGCCCTGACTCTGTTGGAACTGGGTGGCTGCAAGACTGTCCTCCAAGAAGCCAAGTAGGTTTCCAACACTGCCTTTCTGCACAGCAATAGCCCGGGCTGTGACGCTGTCGCCTTGCGCCAGGTTGGCTAGCAGCACCACCGCCATCTCCCGGCAGACCGGCACTTTGCGGTCGCCAACCATGCGCACGAGGAAGCCGTAGAGCTTCTCAAGGCGGCTGAAAGGCGGTGTAGCCAGAATGAGGTCAACATTGTTATCCTGGATGCTAAGCTTGCTGAGGGTTTCCAGGACAAGTCTCTGGGGAGACAGTGTCCCGTTGAGCCCCAACGTGGGGAAAGGGTCGACAGCTTCCGCCGAAGGGCACACGGCCCAGTGGAGCAGGCCGTCCAGCAGCGGCAGGCAAATACTTTCAGGGTAGATGGACAGGTCCAGCTGGCCTGAGATGTTCGCTAACGTGACCAAGCAGTTTTCCCGCAGAACTTCGAGACAGTCCCACCACCACTCGTCTCGCTCGCAGCTGACCCCTTCGTCTTCCTCTTCCTCTTTCTCATAAGTAACCGGGGCCTGCTTGCGTTCAGGATGCCAGTGGTGCAACAGCACCAGCCGGCCAAGTAACAGCAAAAGTCCTGGATGCTTCGACATCTCCAGATCATTGCCAGGAATGAAGGAAAGGCTGCGAATGATGTTGGAGACGCAGATGCAGCGGCGAGCGAGAGAGTCCTGCCAATCCGAGAACATACAGAGCGGGGTCTCGTCTTTGCTGTGCGGCTCGTCCTCCAAGATCTTGATATTGCGACTCTGTAGCGCAAGGTCGATGCCAAAGAGAAACGTATTCTTCTCCTTGTCGCCGTCTTGGTTGCCTCGGACCGCTTCCTCCGTCACAGAGCCTTGCCGAGCCAAGAGTACATCATCGATGGTGGCCGTTATACTCGTCGACGTGCTTGCTATTGTAGTGCTTTTACCTTCAGACAATGGTTGGTCTGGGGATGGCTGAGGTTGTACTTGCTGATGCTCTTTGTTTGTCTGAGGCTTCTCAGCATCCTCCGTAACAGTCTCCATTACCTGAGACACCTTCTTGCGTGGCTCGACATTTACTGGCACCAATTTCCGATGCTTCAAGAGCTCCATCCTGCTCTCAAAATGGGTTTGTATGTGCTCTGTGGTGTCGCCACCACCTACACTCCAATGGATAAGACCGCTATCAAAGGTTTGTCGCCGACCCAATTTACTAGCGCGCCCAATCACAAACAGGTCTTTTTTCCTCAATATCTTGATGGGAAGCTTGTCAAATTTACTAGCCTGCTTTGGCTTCTCCTGGGAGGCACTGTTGTCCTGCAATGGGGTGGATGATCGGAAACGATCTTTGCAAGAATTATCCTCACCTTCCCTCTCTTCTACCTCATTCTTGTCATTGGACTTTTGGACCTGCGTAGACTCCTCTTTCTCTTGCTTGACCTGGACCTGTGACGTCTGCACCGTGTTGCTCTCTATGTCTTCATCGGAATCCTCGTCCTCCTCTTCCATCTGCTCTGCCTCTGGCCCTTCCTCATCAGACATCTCGGGGTCAATGGCATCTGGGTCAATTAGTGTACGCTGCCCAGGGTCGCCAACCTCATACTCTTTCAAGATGCCAAAGATCTCGATGAGGCACCTTCGGAAATACTCAACAATGAGCTCAAGGAAGCCAGGAAGCTGCAATTGGAAGATAAAGATAAATTAGTCACACTAGTTGACCAACCTGACCCATCCCTAGTCATATGGTCTATACCAACGATCACCAGACTCGGTCCTGGAGGGCCGTTGTCCTGCAGAGTTTAGCTAATTTAACACACCTGAAGCAGCTAATCAAGGTCTCACTAGGTATACTTGAAACTTCCAGTCAGGTGTGTTGAAGCAAGTTGGAGCTCAACTCTGCAGGACACTGACCCTCCAGGACCAAGTTTGGTGACCCCTGGTCTATACAAACTACTCACCTGGTTCAGATTAAAGTTAGAAATGCTGTTGTCATCATACAAAAGAATATTAATGGTATCCAAAGCCCAAGTGCTCTCGGCTAACAAGCCTGATTTGAGGGACATCATGACCCGCCAGGCCTCTGGTGTTCCTGAAACCGAACAAAAGCAATTTTTAGACCACCCCAAAAAATAAAAATTAATGGATCAGGACACAAGCACTTATGAGAACAATGCAATGAGCCTCTTACCAATATCCTTCATGGTAAGCCGACGACGTGGTTTCAGAATGGGCTGCGTGGCCTCTGTTGAACCTGGTGGGAATGCCACATCTCTCCGAATCAGAGGGGGCTGCACTGGTGGCTGGGCAATGTGTGATGCAGGAACTGGAGGTCCAGCCTTCTGGATTTTCATCCCTGTGTGCATGTATGGAGACTTACTGGGTGAGGTCCTGTTCTCCATTGGTCTTGGCATGGGTGCAGGGCTGGACACTTGTGGAATGTGGTTCTGGGAGGACTGATAGTTGGACTGAAGAGGTCTGGACATTGGTGGCCCAGAAGCTCCAGGCCCGTACTGGGGCTGCCGCTGGTTAACATGGCCAGCCCAAGGTCCCTCGTGGTTCATGCGCTGATCTGAAGGCATCATGTCTTCAGAACGATTCATGCCATGGTAGCCTTGACTTTGGGATGGGACACCAGGGGGTCCCTGGCGATTGTGATAGTTTGGGTAGTTCATCTCATTACGCCCAGGCCACATGGGACCTTGAGGTCCATCGGGGACTGAAGGCATGGAGCCACTCATGGAGCTACCCATCATCTGTGGTGGCATGGAGGGCTGGGAGTTTGGACCACCCACGTTAGGTACTCGATCTCTCCCAAAACCAAAAGGAAACTGGCTCTGTGGGCCCGGAGGGCGTCTGTCGGAGCCTGGATAGGCATTATACTGGTTATACATATCAGGCTGGGACTGAGGTCCACCTGGGGCCTGGGGTCCCGGCTGCTGACCACTGAAAGTGTACATTTCCCCTTCATGACGCTTTGCAGGAGGACCGTAAACACCATCAACTGGTCTCTTCTGTGTGAAATTCTGTATTTGAGATTTTTTTTTTTTTAGATTTTAGGCAATGTCACAACTAATAACAATTTTATAATTTTAAAAAGATTGTATTTCACTGACCGGTTGCTGTTGTGGGTACATTCCTGGCTGTTGGTTTGGGTATGGTCCACTAGGGGGAGCACCTTGGCCAGGGTATTGATTACTGTAAGAATCAAGCCTGCAAACCAAAACATACATGTCGTTTCAGAAAGGCTCAAAAAGCATGGATGCTCAAAAGCAAGTAGCAAAAAAAAAGAAAGAAAGAAATGAGCAAAGAAAAAATTGATTAAATGCTAACCTCTGTTGCTGTGGGGGCCGGTTGGGTGAGTACATCCCTGCATCTGAAGGCATCATGTTAGGCTGTGGACCCATACTGCCATCTGGGCCCATACTTGAATCTGGTCTGTGAGGAAATAAAGAAACTACATTTGAGAAACAGCAACTTAAGACACAACTCCTTGGTTGGGTTGTGTGTTGAAATGTGAAAAGCCATTGAAAAGCTACTATAATGTGCAATATTAACACTCAATCTGACTTCTGTATCAATGGATTGCTATAATAAACTCACTGGCTACACTTGATTCAAATATTTGGAATAAATGCACTCACCTTCTCTCATATCCTGGACCATATGGGTACTGTTGTCTTTGACCCATCGGCATATTTCCCATAGGTCCTGGGGGGCCTCGGTTATATTGTTCAGCTATGCCACTGTTTGGGCCTTGACCTGGGCTCATGAACTGCTCACCTGCTGAAAATGTAAGCAAAGAGTCAAACTGAGTGTCCTCTTTTGTATACTAAAATATTACATACAACCTAAGATTTTTATGAGTTAATTACCACATGCCAAATCATTAAAAAGCACAAACTACACTTAAAAGTATAACTAGTAAATGTGTTTAAAATAATGTCTCTTGTAGCAAATTAGTCACTGGGATAAGAATCATGGGTTGTACAAATACTTCTAAGAGCTTATAATTTGTAAGTTCAAAATGTTCATGCAGAAAAGTACATACAATCTCAACAGTAATAGAGTTTGCTCAATATTATAGTAGCACTACTAGATACATTCATAAGAGGCATCCTTAAAATTCCACTGTAAGGATATGAGTAGAACAGTCACCTTTTCTCATACCACCGAACGGGTCCTTATTGGGCTCGTAAGGGCCCATGCGGCCCATCATATCTGGTCCACCCATACCAGGCTGATAACCTGAATTGGGGGTCACAGAGTTTCGTCTGGAAAAAGCTGGATCCCCACCGTCAGCAAACGGGTCCTGCAAATTCACACTGCTCCTGTGTGAGACAGATAATGTCAGATGTACTCTGGCCCTTGAAATCATTCTGAATGTCCTGTCCCAAAACTGAGAGAGAGCATTGAGATGTACCTAGCACCAGGCATGGGTGGCATCTGACTGTGCGGTGTTGAGGCAGGTGTAGGGGGCTTCAGGTCTCCACCCTCTGCCATAGAACTGCTGGTCGACTGAGGCGTCTGAGGACCCTGTAATGATCCGGATCCAGCTGGAGAAAAAAAAGATTGGATCTGTCAGTCAGCAAATCCTAAAGGAGGTTTTGTCGACATCATATTGTGTGTAATAAACACTGTGCTTTAATAAGCACCCAAACCAGAAAACCAAAATCCCTGTCCACATGGCTATAATTTAAACATCAAATACATTCCGACTGCCTGCGATTGTCGCTTTCACAGCACTTTTTACTGTCATTGTGGACAGACAGCATGCCAACACGCAGCGACACGCTTTCGAGGAAATACGCTGAGCTCGGCTCATTTGGCAACCTTCCCCTGCATGAAATCACGCTGCTTTTCATGCTGCTTAATCTCATTTGAGGACTTTCCCCCACTGGTGACACGGGGAGAGGTGCTCTGCCAGCTAAGTGCTCAGAGACTATCATCCTTAGGTTTAAAGCTCCATATCCCAGCATGAGAGAGTCTCCATTACTACCACTCAACCAGTAGCTAACAACACACTTACCACGCAGATAAGTGCTTAGTCAAGTGTTGAAGAAGAGATGAGGCAATCGGCTTAACTCTGACGTCACACGTCACCGTTTCTGGACCCGAACGCTCTGTCAGATGCCAAAAGCAAGGAGCACACTTCACTAATATACACTCACGGTTTGCTGTAATACTAACCTTTATCTCCACACTGTTATCTCAGATGGCCAGACAGTGATTCATCTTGTGTGAAACGCTAAAATATTGTGTCCGGGATGCCATTGGGGGTAATGTATTACAAGTAACGCGGGTTGCATAATCAGATTACTTTTTTTAAAGTAACAAGTAAAGTAATGCATTCATTTTATATTTACAAGAAAATATTTGAGTTACATTTTCAAATAAGTGTACTGACTGACAGCTCTCCTGTCCTCATGTTGAGAGAAATCTGGAAAAAAAATTAACACAAAAGTAACGTAACTCATTACTTTCCATAAAAAGTAACGCAATTAGATACTTTTGTTTTTAAAAGTAATTTTCCCCAACACAAATTAGAATGTCGTGGAAAAGTTCATTTATTTCAGTAATTCAACTCAAATTGTGAAACTCGTGTATTAAATAAATTCAGTGCACACAGGCTGATGAATAGGGATGGGCGATATGGGCTTTAAAATGTATCACGATAATTTCTGATATTTATTGCGATGACGATATCAATGACGATAATTTAGGGAATCCTTTTTTTTTTAGAGAAAAGTATTATATTTCCTATTTTTACCCAAAATAGGGTGTTGTGAGCAGTACACACGACTGTTTAATACATACTCGAAGCCGGAGGGCGCCCTTGCGCAGAAACTCCACATATGCGTAGTAGAAGTAATGCTCCAGGAAATTACTAACATGGACAGAGGTATCCAGTGATCGCTGTAGCTGAATAAAACGCAGATAGAGAAATCTTTACTGAGGAAACCTGAAGACAATAAACATGCGATTGCACAAAATACATGGTCTGTGTTTTTCAAGCAATCTTGGGTATTTGTAAAGTGTATTTATAATGCAATGGTAATCGACATAGCCTTTATCACTGTATATAATTCTATATATGCCTTATTCTGATACGAAAGCACATCTGATCTCAAAAATAAGCACATCTGATCTCAAAAATAAGTTATTTCAAACACTCGAATATGTTATGAAGTTAATATGGAGAAAAAGCACGTCAATGAATAATATCTTTGTTGGACAACAGGTTTGTAACTGACTCATACACGTGTAAAACTGTATTGCACACGTGCTACTGTAGTACATTTATTCAAGGCTCAGAACGATTTTTGTCGCACTGTACAGTGTTATCCAAACCTGTTCCAGATTGTAGAAGAGCTGCTCAATTTCATGTTCACCTTCCTTCACATCACTCCACACAGTCGCACACAGAAATATGTCAACAACTAGATTTTATCATTATTATCGCGGGAAGACCAATTCTTATCGTGGGGAGAATTTTTACCGGTATATCGCAAACGATAAAATATCGCCCATCCCTACTGATGAAGTTTAAGTCTTTGGTTCTTTTAATTGTGATGATTCTGGCTCACATTTAACAAAAACCCACCAATTCACTATCTCAAGAATTTGAGTGAACTTCACAAGGAATGGACTGAGGCTGGGGTCAAGACATCAAGAGCCACCAAGGAATTGGCTACAGTTGTCGTATTCCTCTTGTTAAGCCTCTCCTGAACCACAGACAACGTCAGAGGCGTCTTACCTGGGCTAAGAAGAAGAACTGGACTGTTGTCAAGAGGAAAATGAGAAACGAGAGACCAAAAAATGCAGATGAGCTGAAGGCCACTGTCAAAGAAACCTGGGCTTCCATACCACCAGCAGTGCCACAAACTGATCACCTCCATGCCACGCCGAATTGAGGCAGTAATTAAAGCAAAAGGAGCCCCTACCAAGTATTGAGTGCATGTACAGTAAATGAACATACTTTCCAGAAGGCCAACAATTCACTAAAAATGTTTTTATTGGTCTTATGAAGTATTCTAATTTGTTGAGATTGAATTGTTGCCCAGTGAATTGGTGGGTTTTTGTTAAATGTGAGCCAAAATCATCACAATTAAAAGAACCAAAGACTTAAACTACTTCAGTCTGTGTGCATTGAATTGATTTAATACACGAGTTTCACAAATTGAGTTCAATTACTGAAATAAATGAACTTTTCCACGACATTCTAATTTACTGAGATGCACCTGTATGTATGTATGTATGTATGTATGTATGTATGTATGTATGTATGTATGTATATATATATATATATATATATATATATATATATATATATATATTATATATATATATATATATATATATATATATATATATATATATATATATATATATATATATATATATAGCACTCATAAATGGCTGTTCAGTTAAAGTGTGCAGTGGCTTGGACCTGGAAGCAATATTCCATACGACTCGAAACACTTGAAAATTTACACAAACAAACAATTGTGAATACTTGCTAACTGTCAGTTCTGTGAGTGCTGGAAAAAATACAGTAATAACCGTATTATAGGGAAAAAACGAAGTGGACTGGAGTGATCAGCCCGAGCACCACAACACTCTTATAGCCAATTAGCAATAGGGTGTTTTACATCCATAATGGGGAGGAGATAGATAGAGCGAGAGCAAGCTGGAGATTTGTAGACCCCATTTTCCTCATTCCTGATCGAAATATACGCTTACTTCAAGTCCTTGAGTGCTCCTGCCCGTCCCTCCAACATGATTACTATAAGGCCACATGCCTCACTTCAGCAGACATGAGGCAGCGTGTATGTGTGTAAATGTCAGAGCGAAAGGAATGAAGCGGAGAGAGAAACACAAATGTGTGTGGATGAACAGCATGTTTGCGTGCCACATGTTGCAGCTCATCTTGCGCCAGCTAGAGGATGACTCATGCTTCCATTCATTAGTTTGTACACAGACCGGGGTCACCGGCAGGTCAGACATATCCTTATCTCGCACTTCACTCCTTACACACACACACACAATACCTCAGCCTCCCTCCTCTGGGCAAGGATATCCCTCTAATGTAGATAAAGAGAGGGGAGGGTGGGAAAGAAAAAAAGATGAGGAAGAAAAACCCAGCTTGACTTTACATACCACCACCACCTTCGTTTTTTTTCCCCCCAATTCATCTTTTTTCTGGCTTGGTTCAGCCCTCCAGGGGTTTGCCTCTGAATCCTAAGGCCAGGAAAAAGCCGTCTGCAGCAGGGAAAAAAGCAGTCAGCCTGGAGCACCTGACCCGGTGCCAAGCAGACATGCTCTACATCACAGGGGATCCCCTTTAACTCGCCCCATTTCTCTTGTAATCTCAAGTCGCTCTCTACTGAACTCTTTTACATGGGACGCGTTTCTGGATGAATAAAGCTGGATGGAGTGAAACAGAAAGCAGTGCATAACCCATCGGTCTCCTTAAGCGTGTTTAACACCCAGGCTTCTAGCCAGTTTCATACAATACGCCGGACACACTGCCATTGTTGCAGACAAATGCTGTGCTTGCTACAGTAAATACGCTCGGGATGTCTGTCCAGTGCATAGCTGCTTCTGACTGATGCATTAGAAAAAATAATAACAACAGTATTCATGTGCTGCATAACAACAGCTGAGGTATTTTTAACAAGACACACCATCTTAAAAAAATAAATAAAGAGCATGATGCACTGGGAACTTCAAGGACGCAACAAAGCAGTCTATCAGTCGCATATGTGCAGAAAGAAGTGTGTACATTTTGATGATATACATTGTTGAAGATGATAAACAATCATCCTTTTCAACAATTGCTGCTGTAGTTTAAAAACAGTTATGCACTTTCACTAAATAAACAAATGGAAGGAGGATATTTAAGCATTTTTATTTATATGCACCTATATAGGTCTTAAAAAAACAAAAATGACAAGAAACTAATTTTAAAAAACTGACGCGCCAAATGTTCAGCAACAAAAACATCACATTTTAGGTCTAAATACTTTTGGAGGGCTGAAACCGCTGACCAAAACTTTGGCGTTTAAGTAAAGTGCTTCTTTATGCATGTCATTGACTATTTCATGTGCACAACGTAGATAAAATACAGCAGGTAAACATGTGAGGTTTGTGAATTTGTTTGTCTGAAATGGGAAGCTGTTTATGGACGAAGAACTTTGGTTTAATTTATCATATGAGAACTCGACACCCTGAACAGCACACTGAGATCAAGTACCCAATTACCCAAATATAACCATCCAAACTTCATCTTTTTAGTTTCAGTGTGAACATTTTTGATTGATCAAGCAAACAAACCATGGCATGAATGTTTTTAGTCAACTTCCTGAGCAATCTCACAGAAATGTTTATCTTACAAACTAGTGTTTGTTTTTTCTGAACTCTACTGAAACACCAGTCCTAACACACTTAGTGATAATAAAACTAATGGCGAAATAAAAAGTGCATTAAAAATGATGCTATTAATAATAGGGTTGGGCGATGTCTACAAAATTGGCATCAGACGATGTCTACAGTGAAACATGGCGATGGACGATAACATCGGAGGAGGCGGGGTTTGTTGTGTGGTGTGCACAAAGCGTGAATCCTTATAAGGCACAGAAAACAACTAACGATTCCTAACACCGTGTCTACACCAGACGCGAGCGGCGCAGCGCAACAAAATACTAATATAATATAGACTAATTATAGATCAGTTTATAGAACTCATTATAATCAGTGATGCTGTCAATACTGGATGTGGCGCGTCACGACCAACCATCGCGTCCGGTGAAGACACGGTGTAACGGTTGGCTGTTACATTACAGTACTTAAAATTTCACTTATCCACATAAACAGAGTAAGGAGAGATGACTGATGATGCCGGTGAATGATCTGCAGATCCTCAGAACCACTGACAAACATCTAATCTTGTAAAATGTGCGGAAAGTACTGCCGCTCCAAAGTATAAACAGAGTATGTGCGATCGCGAATCGTGAAAGTGAATGTTCCCCAGCTCTACTCTGAACACAAGCACAGAAGGGCATAAATAAACAATGCTATCCCAGCAGAACAGGGTAGTGTGGTAGCTAGCAGTACCGTAAATCACTATAAACAACACCAGGAACGAGCGTCAAACATCACCAGCTGTACTAAACCACATCAAAGCAAAACTCCATTAAAACAAGACATGCACACTATAAAGATTCACATTTACAATCACATTAATCTAGATGTTATAGGTGCGTTATCGGAACAATGGGAAGGGGTTTATGTCAAGGCAGTTAACGTCTTTCAAGACTGATGTCAGGTTCCTGGACATCATGAACACATTGTACCTGCGTTTGGGAAACTGGCTCAAAATAACAATGCATTAACCTTTCCTTCAAATTCATCACAACTTGCTTCAATTCTGCATAACACACCAATCATACACCAGAATAAGAAATGCTGTTAGCAAGCACTAGTCAGAACATATCTGATGTTTCATACACATCTCTGTGAGGATAGATTGTGGACAAACACGAACGCAAAATGGCAGAGCTATCAAGTGCAATAAAGACTGAAGCACCAACACTGAAAAGAGTCCTTTCTGCATCAAACCTGACGAGGACAGAAGGTTGGACTCGTTTCATATAAAAGAGCTGTCTGCACTGACCTGGTGAGGGAGGCTGGACCTTGGCCTGGTTCTTTTTAGGGTCATTGTTGAAGATGTCGGGCGGCGGGTCTTCCCCTCGCTCGATCTTGCACTCGAAGGCGTACAGACACTGGATGTACTGCTTCTTCAGAGAGCTGGCAGCACTACTGGATGTGCCCACATTCAGGTTAGTGGCGATCTCCCTCCACTTCTTATTCTTGTTCACCTGATAATGGCAGACAGACAGACAATTAATGACCGAGTGGATTCAAGCCCAGCACATACTGTATACACCCAGCTAAAGTCAACAAGAAACCATAAATAACCCTACATATTACAATTATAATAACAACCAAGGCTGTGTGGATGGCAAAAACAAGATTTAATATTATAAATTTCTAGTGATCATTTCTAGTTTTCATTTCTTACTCAAATATACAATACAAAATGAAGATATAATGTAATATATCAATTAATGTGTATATAGAGCATGTATTTATCAATATGCTCCTCTCTAGAGTTGTTTTTTTTCTAGCTGACTATCCAGTTTACAGACACTGATTGGCTTTCCTGAGTTAACTGTAATGTTACAAGCTGTTTTATTGATGCTTTCTGCAATTGAAACACTATTTGAGTGATACACTTCAGGAAGTTGTACGCTTTCTTACAACACAGCTTCTGAGTTTCATGTTTATTTCATACAGTAACTAGTTGC
Source organism: Cyprinus carpio (assembly GCF_018340385.1). NCBI lineage: Eukaryota > Metazoa > Chordata > Actinopteri > Cypriniformes > Cyprinidae > Cyprinus > Cyprinus carpio. Next base: position 3,809,233 of record NC_056615.1, read on the forward strand.
AAAGAAGAAGATTATTGATTCATGTGGTGCTTAAACTGAGCTGGCTTTACAATCTGTCATGCCACATTAAAAAAAGGGTCAAAGCCACACAAATTGTTTGTATTTTGTGATAAAATTGACAGAATTTGAAATCTGATTATAGTGTACCTGAGAGATTATTGGCTGTCAGGAACACTGTAAATAATGTTTAGTGAAGTTCATGCATTGACAGAAAACAGCATAGTCTTGAGATTTAAGAAACCACCCAGTATCAATTAAAAATGATATTCAATATTGCTAATCCAACCTTAGTTTATCCACACAGCTGACATGTTAGCCTGTAGTAGCAAAACAGCCACTGACAGCAGCATTAAATAAACATGACTGTTTCGGTCGATGCTTTGGACCCTCCAAAACTGTTTAGGTAGAAACCAAAAATTGCTGTTTCAGATTACTATTTTCGGTAGCTGAAATTTTGGTGCTTCACTTCAAATTTCTGATCCTCAATCCAGTCAAACTATATAGGAATCAAGTTACCCTCTAAATTAGGGCCCAATGAAATCCATTTTTTTTTCTGCACTCCAATTTAATGGATAAATTAAAGTTTATTAACCAAAAAGCTTTTTTTTAAAAAAAGTCTTAAAATCAACAACAATTTTACTGCGAATTATTAAAAGTTTAACAAAAATTGCATTTTGAGGGCCCTATGAAATGCGTTTTTTTTTTTCTGGTATTCAAATGAAGCCATAAAAACATTATTTTATTGTTTTCTTGAAATGCAATAAAAATGTTTTTTTTTTTTTTTGCAAACAAAGTGCTGCACAACAGGTGTACGTTAAAATTAAAACATGGAAAAATTGTGATTATTCATTAAAAATAAAGTTGTAATAATCATTTTATTAGTAGTAGTATTACATTAAGATGTACATCCTACTGTACGAAAGTAATATATTTCTGTCACAGTTTCTTCAAATTGAACCAGTCTTTTATTTTGGCTGGTTGCAGTAAAGAGTTTTGTTTGTGCGCGTATATATGACGACAGTTTTTTCTAAAAAGAAATGGCCAAATGATTATAAGGTGAGAAGATGTGTGCACGTACTTATTGAGTGAGATGGCAGATGCTAAAAACAGCGAGTGTCACGCACACTTCAGTATATATAGTAACCGAAACCGCTCGTCTGCACCATTCATTCACACAGATATGAAGAACATGCAGGATTTATATTTGAATGGTCTTTTGGGGCTTAATTTTCAGACGCTGGTCCATACCCAAATTCCGTGACATTCCGGGTTATACAGTAAATTCCATTATTATGACTGGATTCCGCAATTCCGTCTGCGTTTTCCATATCGCGTTGAGATTAAAAGCCTTGTTTACACCCTTTCATGTCCTATAAGAGCTCCTAAAAAACCTTTCTGTGATGCACAGCTTCCATATCACACCTGAGTGAGGCCGCCAATCTCTTTGACGGACACGTAGAGGCGGAAGAGGTCGAGGGGCTTGCGGCCCACCGCGGGGAGATTGTTCATGCCCATGGCTTTCTCCTCAGCAAACGCAAGGTAACGATCCACCCACATTTTGCGCTCGGGTTCTGGGCCCAGCTCGTACAGACGGGTTATCTTCTCATTAGTGGTGGTAGAGGAACTGGACTTCTGCAAGGACAAAGAAAAAAAGGAGCAAAAAATAGTAAAATGCACCCAAGTATTAGATTCCTGCTGTTTATTTATGGGGGGAAAAAGTTCCCCCATGCAATTTTCATAAACGGGAAGCACACACTAGCGGGTATATCAATGCACTGTATATGTGCAATGTGCATTTCAGCGGAAAAGCATTTTCATTAATGATGTATAAAGCCAGAACTGCAGGGAGCAATTTCAAAAGCCCTGAATGTGCGTTACTCCTCCTGTACGTTCTCCGGCTGTCACAGCTTTCCACACAGATGATCAGTCAAGAGCCGTTCACAGGGCTGACCGACTGCGTCCTTTGGCCTGCTACAGCACGGCCCCGACTCATTTAAATATTAATAGCTCTTCACCTTTTTCGATTCTGTCTTAGGCGTCCCATCCACTTTGTTATTCAACTTCTGAGATTGGTTGAGCTTGTCCATGCCAAACTCTGGACTGGGAGCCATGCCTACGAGACAAATGCAAACACTGTGTCATTGTGGGCCAAAAAGCATTTTATTCAATTCAAAGATTCACAGTTTGAACTCTTAGCAAAAAAAAGCTAAAATGCTGGAAGCAAAGCAAGTTACACTGCTTACCGGCTGAGTTGTTGGAGATGTTTCCGGGCATGGGGTACGGTCCCGCTTGATTCATCATACCCTGCATGCTGTTCATGGGCGGGGCATACGGAGACCCGGCTCCCATCATTCCCTGGTTGATGTTGGGATATCCAGGCGGTCTAGAAGAGAAATGAATGAGACAATTTAGAATGAGACCGCTATAAGTCTACCAGCAGTGCCTTTACAATTTCACAAAGAATTTAAATATAAAATTGCATTTACGTCATTTGCTAAACATTATATACAGAGCCTAAAACTAACTTTTTACCATACCTGTCAATGGCCGGTGATGTGAGAAAATCACTTAAAATCAAAGCAACTGTTAAAAATCATTTTAACTTTGTGGCGATTGTTACTTTCAGGCCCTTATTATATAGTTATATTTAATTATATAGTTTCTGTGCCTCAGGTTAATCAAAATCCAAGCCCAAACAAATGCATCGATACGTGTCCAGCCTTTAGCAAACGTTACTTGTTTCCTGTGTCTTTCTAAATATGGATTCACGCTTCAGGTACACCTGTACCTGTGTATGGAGTTGGATGGGACATGGTGCATCCCCGCTGCTGCTGCGGGATCCTGAGGCTTTCTGTTCATCCCTGGCGGCGGACACATTCCTGACGCCACCTGAGGAGGCATGCCGCCCATGTTGGGGCCCATGCCAGGGCCGTACGGCCTCGTACCCATCTGCCCCGGAACCATGCGTCCCGGGGGCATCCCTCCATACGGCCCCCCTCCACCCTGCCCTGCCATAGGGTTCATGGAGCCGCCCATGCCAGGACCACCCGGATAGTTAGCGTTTGGCATGCCTCCGTAACCCTGAGGCCTCGGGTAACCTGTGCAACAGATTTGAAGGTTAATGCACACTCTAGGCTTGTGTGAAATATGTTTGATGTTCTTTAAAAGCATCAGTGTTCAGGCGAATCGAAGCTTCTCACCTTGCGGTCCGTACTGGCCACCCTGTGGCCCAAAGTTGCCCATGGAGTTGTTTTGCGGGAAGGAACCCATCCCGCTATGCATTTGGCTTCCAGATGACTGCCGTGGGGATAAAGTTGACCCGGGTTGAGGAGAGCCGTAAGGCATCTGGGGGTTCCTCATGTATACTGTAGAGAGCAGACACAGTCACGCTACAGTAAACCACCCTCGAGGTGATGCTTTCATGCTAGGAGTTTTGGTGCGGATCCAAGCTGAACTCATGTGCACAGCACAGAGCCGCGCCAAAGTAAACATGAAAACGGTGGTCTGGGGAACAGTCTGTGTAAACACTAAGAGTTCACAACTCAAAGAGCAATATGGTCAAATATGCAAAAGTGTTTAAGTACAGAGTACAGAGTCCATAGAAATTGCTTTCAGGGACCTTATTCCAGAATACATCAGGAAATGTAGTCAATTTATGGCTGCAGATTATGAGAAAAAAACAAAAAACAAAACAAATTGCTATTATCAAAATTGTATGATTATACATCAATATGAATATAAAAATTATAATAACCATTTTTTTAAATAATAATAATTAGGGCTGTTGTGATGCGATATATTGCGATACACTGCGATACTGTAAGGAATGCGATATATTGGGATACTTCTTATTTTAGGAATAGGATATATTTTTAGGAAAGCTGTCATTAAGAACACCCCACCATATGCAAACCTTAGCAATAAATAAATAAATATATAAAAATAGTTAAAATATAAAAGTAAGAAGTCTAAAACAGGCGAGAGGCCCGGCGCGCGTCTGAACTATGACGTGAAAACTGTCCCGAAGCCCGGCTCGAGGGGTGTAAAAAAGTCGGGGCCATCGATCTCGGGCTGAAATGCAGGGCTCTAGTGTCTGTTGTTGAACCACAGGGAGACTTTTTTTCCCTGGAACGGCTGGTTGCACCGGCTTTAGTCGTACCATTGAGAAATTAGGTCACATGTGCACGTTGCTTGTGTGTGATATCCATTGTCTCGCCTTCATTGTTTAAAACAAAAATATTTCCAACATTGCAACGAAAGCAATTACCCACATACTGTACCCTACCGAACCAAGACACCACTGTGTCGTATCGAACCAAACCATGGATTTTATGAACCGTTACACCCCTAATATATACACACATTTATAAAACGGTTAGTTCTATTCCTCGATTCTGATTGGTCAGCAGCTGTGTTTTATTCACAATACGTTCTGTGCATCACTGAGCAACACCCTTAGCAACATAAACAATCAATAATATAGCATCAAAACAGTTTCATGTTTTATGTCTTTCAGCAGAACTAACTGTTTGTTATTTATTTAATGAAGTATGAGTGACACCCTGCTGGCGTCATGTTGCATCTTTCATCTTTAATTTTGAGACCCCCCCCATGATTTATTATTTCAATAAATCATGCAGCAAAGATAAACATTTATAAAAAAGACTCACCTCTATCCTGACCCATGGAGGAATGTAACATACCATCCGACTGGACACTCGAGGGTCTGGGGGGCATCTGGGTTCCTATAAGAGGGGAAAACGTCAAAGTTAAACTAATGGGCAACTTATGATAATGTGTGACCCTGGAGCACAAAACCAGTCTGAAGTCGCTGGGGTATATTTGTAGCAATAGTCTACAATACACTGTATGAGTCAAAATCATACATTTTTCTTTCAGGCCAAAAATCATTAGGATTACTGAGTAAATATCTTGTTCCATGAAGATATTTTGTAAATTTACTACCATAAATATATCAAAACTTCATTTTTGATTTGTAACGTGTTGCCAGTGACTTCATTTAGACAACTTTAAAGGCGATTTTCTCAATATTTTGATTTTTTTTGCACCCTCAGATTCCAGATTTTCAAATAGTTGTATCTCAGGGAAATATTGTCCTAACAAACCATACATCAATGGAAAGCTCATTTATTCAGCTTAGGGATGATGTATTCTGTACAATTTAAAAAAAATTTGGCTTATGACTGGTTTTGTGGTCCAGGGTCACATATTATTATTTGCTTCTGCATTTCTACCTACACTGAACTATACTGTTAGTGCAAATAATAGTAAACAAACTGCATAATGAGAGTCCCACCAGGCATGGCTCCGGGTGAGAGGGGTCCCGTGCGCGAGGCCGGGCCGCTGGCGGGCGAGCCCACAGGTGAGGGGGACGGGCCGCGGATCCCGGGCAGGTGAGGGGAGGTGTGGGGCGAGAAGGGCGACTGCGCCGGGTTACTCTGCTCCCCCTGACTGCTGGACACTCCTGACGTGCTGACGCCCGGACTCAGAGCCCCCTCCGTGCCTGTGGGGAGGTCATCGATGGACCCGACAGATCCTGCACAGGAGAACCAGACGAACACAAACCTGTTATTACTGGCAAGCCTCTCTATTACTGCTGCTCGTTCACAGCTATCTGAACAAAGCCCCGAGTGCTCGTCCCACTCTGTACTACAGACATGAATGATAGCTCCAATCACATGGTTTATTGAGGAGAGACAGGCTCGTAGTTCTTACGGAAGCCCTGAGGGGACACAGTGATGGGAAAAATCTGAGATGAGAGGAAAAATTATTTCAATGCTTTTGCGTTCATTAGCTAAACTTTTGCGTTTGCTCTCAGACCTTTTGCTGCTGATGGAAATATGACACGGGAGGAAAAACTATACTTCTATGCTTCCACAAAGTTTCTCTGGGGAGCGCAATACTTGTGAGTGTACGAAAAAATTACTCCAGAGAACGCAAAAGTTTTGCAAGTCATCTCACAAACTATTTTTTCCATGCATCTCATTTTTTCCCAGAAGTGCTCTATTTAAAAAAATAAATAAATGAAGAAAAACAAGCTGTGGCTGATAAAATGAGCAGAACAGACTTTAACTAAAGGAGTAATCTCAACCATGTCTACAAACAAAAATATTGTATACAATTGAGAATAGGCTCTTTCAACTTTTGCAAGCAAGCAACTAGCCAGAAACCACTCAAAACAACCAATCCAGCAACACAAAAACCCCTAGAAACTTCATATGATCCAGGCATGGGCACGTCATGTACTTTTGGTATATTGGGACAAGCATCTTGCTTCGGTTTAAGAAACATTGTGATAGTTACAGTTAACATAAAGCACATCCTGCTAAAACCCCCACCAGACATCTGGCATCTCAATTTAAATCTTAAAGAGACCATTCACCTAAAAATCTATATATTCAGATAAAGAAAAAGTTGACCACTTGGAAGATTCTCTGGATTTATGATTTATAGTTACACGTTTGGGTAAAGCCAAAGTTGTGTTTTATTCTGTAAACTACTGATGACATTTATTCCAATTTTAAATAAAAATGTTGTAATTTAAAGCATGAAATGACAATTGGTCAAAACAACAAAAGATGCCATGCTTTCAGACAAGTTTTTATTCATTTTTAAACAACACGATACCAAAGATTGAACTTCTTTAGAGTTAAGAATCCATATTTGGTGCAATAACCCTGATTTTCAATCAACATTTTGACCAATCGTTCAAAAAAAGTTTTACACAAATATTTGTGCATTTTCAATCAGCATTTCTGTTCATCCATTGAAAGTCCACACAAATAAAATTTTCATGCCCCCAACGGCACAAAATCAATTAAATGAATCCAGCAGTTTAATCCAGGCTTTCTAAACAGAAGCTCTAACATGTTTTCAGTGCCGTGTGAGAAAAGCGTCATTTTAAAGCCAGCGCGTTTGAGCTGGTGTTTATCATATTTGATGAGCTCAATGTGTGCTGATCAGCGTTTATGTGAAAACTAAAATCTCAATTCAAATCCGTAAATATATGTTCAGAAGACTTAAACAGTACAATCGATTTACTTTGCGTACTTTTAAAAGCCTGACACTTTTGGGTTTTTTATTGGCTTTCATTGCTGTAACTGTATTTTAAAGATGACCCAAAGTCTTTCAGGTTTATTAACCACATGAGTGCGAGTAAACGATGACCATTTTCATTTCTGCGGGCACTATCCCTGTAAAGCCACCTAGATTAACACACTTATAGACCTAAGCAACTAGTCAGTTGTTAAGACGATTAGTTTACCAAAACAACCTAGCATTATTGCATCTTGTTTAGCACATGGCTCGCAATTTCTCTATAAAATAAACCCAGCTGACTGAGTGACAGTGTCATCTACACAAACGGTGCATAACAAACACAACACGACACATATAACAACAGAAAAACCAAGCCAACATATCATGCAAAGAACAAATACACTACTATAAGACCAGAAAATGTTCACTCAGTATACATGAAGCAAACATGGGTATTCTGTGCCACCATGTGTCTATGATTATTGATGGTTTTGCCATTACAGAACACAAAAACAAGCCTGAGCGAAATGAGCAGCGAGTCCATATGGGCTGTGATGCTGAAATCAATCTGGCAGTCAGTCATAAAGCCTCCCAGCAGAGGCGTGTGTGTGTGTGTGTGTGGGAATATTTACACACTCGGCTCGCGTCACGTGGAGCGCATGTGTTCAGTGTAAATGTGCAAGCTCATCTGCCAGTCAGATCAGAGAGTGAAAGGGAAAAAAGTGGGAGTGGAACGAGAAACACACAAACACACACACACACACGAGAAGCCGACTGGAGCATGGCCAAGTATTTCCATAGAAATCTCACACTCGCAGACTGGCTGCGGCCCCAAAGTCGGCGGTTTTGCACTTGAAACGGCGCCCGCTGCTATTTTTGGGCCGTGACCTGCTGGAGGATCCCCAGAGGGAGAGACAGGAGGAGGACGCTGATTCAGACTCCTGTTTTAGCTGCCACACACACACACACACACTCGGTGTCTGCATGACCCAGCTCTGCTCTCCAAACAGGAAACAATCCTCGGCGGATTGGTGTTTATGTTGGCATGTGTGCATCTAACAAGAGATTCCTGTGTGTGACCCATGAGGAAGGTGTTTATTACCCGAGAGTGTGGCGTAAACCCAGTGTGTGTGTGTGTGTGTGTGTGTGTGTGTGTGTGTGTGTGTGTGTGTGTGTGTGAGAGAGACCACAACATGACGCAAGGGCACTTGGGAATGTCATCTCAAAGCATCACTGATCCCAAAGCGAGGGCATTAATTAATGAAGAGACTCTGAGGACTGAGGCTCTGTGTGTGTGTGTGCATACAAACCCAAAAATAAAAAATAAAAATAAAAATCACGAGACTTCTGCAAGTTACCTAAGGATTGTTACAAACTCATTTTGCCTGACTATTAACGGTTAAGTCTGTTCAGACACTTGAGTTAACGTTAAATCACAAAACTCTGCACCTTTTCCATTAACCTCAATGTTCAGGAAGGACAAATAAATGCAAGGTTTCCAGAAAACAATGATGTCACATATGAACAGCACTGCAAACTAACCCACAAAAATGTCCAAGGACTTTGTAGTTCATTAAATACTCTGATGGGTTTGATAAATATAATTATAGTACTTCTAGCTCTGTTTAATCATGCATAAATTCACTGACAGAAATGCTCAAAGGTTTCCTCCAAAATCAAAACAAAAAAATGCACAAAAAGAAAAAAATCATCTGATTTCATCGGAGCCTATATAATTGTGTAAACCGGTCAAAGTTCATTTACATAGAGAACATCTGTCTTTACAGCTTACTTTCTCATTCAAAATTAAATTGCCTTTGTGCAAATACATTTTGACTTATGTTACAAAAGATTTCTATATTAAATTAATAGTTCATTTTAACTTTCTGTTCAAAGAATGCTGGAAAAAAATGTATCATGGTTTCCACAAAAATAAGAAACACAACTGTTTTCAACCTTTATTATTAATCAGAAATGTTTCTTGCGCAGTAAACCAGCATATTAAGATGATTTCTGAAGGATCATGTGACTCTGAAGACTGGAGTAATGAAGGAATAAATTACATTTTATAATATGTTCACATAGAAAACATGTTTATAAACTGCAATAATTGTTCACAACTTTACTGTTCTTACTGTAAGTTGATCAAATAAATTCAATACATTTTAACTGTAGCTTAAGCGAACTTAAAGGATAACTTTGCCAATTTTCAGCTAGCTTTGAACAGTTACATTGTAAATGACAGTGGATTATGTAAATAAACACTCATTTGTTCTGCCAGATGAAGCAAAACGTTTGTGTGACATGGAGAGAGTTCATTTACATAAACTACTGACATAGTAACAATACAACGCTGGTGGAAAATCAGCAAAGTTGTCTTGTAAATGTAGGCTAAGTGCTAGACTGCTCGATTACTGTGACCTTAATGTTTCATCTGAAGAGTGTTCAAACAAAAAACAGACATCCCATTAAAAACAAAGCACAGTGAGAGAGAGAGAGAAAAACAGCTGAAGCACTCCTCACACTCTGTAACTGTGGCTATCACAAGACCAGTCACCTGACCGACGGCTGAGCGTTCATCTGAACCCCTTCAGTCCCGAGCGGAGCGTCACATGAACCCGTCTGACCCACCCAGAGGTCAAGAGCAACACCTTACACTGTCTGACCAGAGTTCACACACAGACGCTGCTCATCCTTTACTCTCTGTCTCTGGCGGAGCTTCAAAACAAACCTGGAGCACACTGCATGACTTCTGCCCTGATTCACAGCCCAGAGAAGTCCACCTTAGCTGTAAAGACTCAAATCAATGTATCGTGATTAATCAATTCCAAAATTAAAGTCAAAATATATATTACATATATTTCTTAAATATATATGTGTGTGTATTTATGTTAAGATTCACCACATCCGTGCATCGGCTTAAAAGATGCAATGTATTGATTTAATAAAAAAGTGTGCATCGGATACAAGTTGGAATTTCGGTAAAAAATTATTTAATATAGTTATTAGTAGCTGCGTTATACTTATATTATTTAGAGAGCGACCAATAATGTTCACCAATAGTGATTTGTACCATAATGATTTGCATATAGGGCTGCACAATTAATCGAATTTCTAATCACGATTACAATTACGGATGCCACAATTACGTAATCGTTCAAAGCAGCAATCGTTTAAAGTCCACTGACGTTATTCTGTGTGCTTAAGATGCGTTTTTTTTTTTCTTCTACATGTTATCTTGAGGGTTTTTCCCATTATTTTAATTTTAGTTTTAGTATAACATTGTAATACCATTCATATTTTTACTTTTTTTATAATTTAAAGAAGAAACCAATCCGATGTATAGTTGACATTTGAGGCTTAATACTACAGAAAAGCACTAAAAGTTTTTCAGTTAGAGTGTTTTCAGCTTATTTCATATAAAAATACAGCATGCAGTTGCATCAAACAATGGTAGAAACATCATTCAATGTAAATAATCGTAATTAATAATCGCAATATGGGATAATCGTAATAATCACAATTACAATTTCAAGGGAATAATCGACAGTTATGATGTGTCATAATCGTGCAGCCCTAATTGCATAGAATCATATTTTTTCCATTGCATCGCATTGTGTTCAATCAAATCAAAATCATATCGCACCGCATCGGTAGCTGCTTCACCGGCATCTTTAATGTATCGTATCGTATCGTATCGTATCGTATGCTATGCATCAAGATTTGTTTCACATCGGCCTCAGTTATGGATATGCACATGCACACATTATATAAACACATTTATTATGGAAGCGATTAATTGATTTTACAGCCCAAGTTCATTCAGTCGTTGGAGAGCAAACTTATGATATTTTGAGTCAATTTCAAAACACACCGTCATTTCTCTTCTGAAAATAAAATAAATAAATAAATAAATAAAAATCCAGAGCTGATGCTTAGTGTTAACAATGTGTGAAAGAGATCTCATAATTTACTGTGTAATAGTTTTACAATATTAACACTGTAATGACTAATGATGATAAATAATGAGTCTATGCTATTTATGCAGAAACTATGCTTCCTGAAAAAACATCTGTCAGCAGAAAAAGCCACATTGTGCCGAGCAACAGCACTAACCCTCAAACACAAATGGTTTTGTTGACTTGTTAAACATTATAACAGTTCACTGCTAGCATAGCACAAAGCTGCTAAATACAGCCCCTGGCAGCACATATAATTCACTAATGTAGACAAAAGATCATCCTAAAATAAAAATATATAAATAAAACAGACAAATACAGCCCTGAATCTGCTCAATGTCTCTAAAAGTACTGTAAGAGAGGCTGGTATCTGTGTGGCAGCCATTTTATGCTCAAATAAGCGCCAGCGCAAGCCTGTCTGTCAGCCCTCAAAACAGACAACATCTAGTCTATTTAAAACACTTCTGCAGCTCCAACCAGATCTGCAGAAGCAGTGACTTCGCTGAGTCTGAAAACTACACGTTTCTATCATAAAACAGGCCGAGGAGTGCTCTCTACGGCAGCCATGTTGTGTCACCACAGCGAGAAACTCGAAGAATCGTTTCTGAACTCTATTCTGAAGCTGTCTGTGATGAGCTGAAGGGAAATCCTGTCAGAGATGAAACACAGTCACAGACTCTGTGTGACCCTCGCCAGCCCGGGACGCCTTCCTCCCACACACACACACACACACACACACACACACACACACACACACACACACACACAGCCATTCATCTGCTGCCAAAACGGCAGAATGAGGAAGAGAGGAGAGAGGAAAGGAGGACAGGAACACACACACACACACACACACACAGCCGCATCGGTGAGGTTGCCATAGCAACTGTCTCCACGTGCTTGACACATTAGTGCAAAGTCGTGATGCCCCTCACCCAGCGCTGAGGTCACGGTGCAGTCGTTCACACACACACACACACACACACACACGCACAGCGGCCCGGATGTGTTCACTCACACAGAGCAGATTTACTGTACGATTACAAAGCCACTAATTCTTGCTCCTCACACCCAAATCAGAGCAGGATTAGGGGTAGAAGCGCTCCCTACATAGTGAGCAGCGGCTGTGCAGATGTCAGCCATGAGGGGGAGCCAGCAGCCCACTGAGTGTGAGAGGAGCGGCCATCACCGCCTCCCACACACACACACACACACACACACACAGAGCCAGGCATCGCTGCTGCTGATGATGATGTTAGGGTTAGGGATGTGAACAAAGGATGCAGTCAGGCTCTCTGATTGATCTTCCAGTCATATTCCAGAGAGCAGAGTGTGTAGGGGTTTATGGGTGAGCTCTCTGGACTCGTGTTAGTGAGCATCCTTCTGAAAAGCACCCAGAACCACCTAGCAACCGCCCACAGCACACTAGCAACCATCCACAGCACTGTGACTGTGAGGGTTTCGGGGTGAGCACCACTAACTACAGCTGGGCAGTTTGGGGAAATTTAAATCAAAAATGCGTAAAAAAAAAAAAAAAAAACTTCAAGTTTGCTGAGCTTGTTTGTAGGGCTAAGTCATCTTGTAATATTAATAATAATAATAATAATAATAACAATAAACAAACCAAATAAGACAATGCTATTGCAATATTTCACGGTAAAAATTTAAGAAAAATACAGTAATACATTTTACAGTACAACTTGCTGACATTTGCATGAGCAAGCACTAATAAACAAAAAAAATAGTTGCAATTAATGATCCAAATTGCAATTGCGACTGTAAATAATAATAACATTTATATAAATATTAAACAAAATAAGACAGTGTGTATGAAATATTATTAAATGTATAATTTCACTGTAAAATAAATACCAACTCAATTAATATTGATGTCTTAATTTATTTTAAAATATTAAGGCATCACATTGTTATTCTGGCAGACGGAGGCCATAAAGCTCTTCTTTTATGACAATGGCCTGTTTCTCGTGACACAGCTGGAAAGATGTTTGATGCGTGCTGAGTTCCCAGATAGTGCCAGACCCGAACTCAGAGCACATGTGACTGAACCGAAAACACCTGATAATGAGCTTCCCACACTTCACTCTGAAACACTGAAACAGTCCAGATATATCGTCTGCTCTCAGCTGAGCTGTAACAGTGATGGGTGAGCAGGCTGTAAACAGTGACGGCTCGGGCTCTGCTCACACTCAGGCTCTTATCCTCCAGTCAGGGGTCCTTTCTAGGGCAATTTTCTTGACTCAGATGCTCAACAGACAATCTGGCTGTTGCACTGCATCTCATACTCCTCTTAAATAAGCATTTCGAGACCGCAGTGGTCTGGTGTGAACTAATCTCCTCTGGAGTGCTGCCCCGGGCTCAAAATGACTCGCTGATGAATCACAAATAAAATATTAAGCCTCCTTTCGAGACACATAGTCGTTACTGAATTTCCATCGGTGTGAAATGTTTAAGGAATACAAAAACAGATCAAGTCACAGAATTATGGTCTCTGTGATTAATCGCAGTGGTCACTTCTGAGTGCTGACGCACAGCCCACAATGATACTAAGAGAGATAAACACTGATGTGACTGAGACCGCTCTGTTTTCTGCTTCAGTACCAAACACGAGTGTGGCGTTACAGGTCACAAGCTGCAGTCGAAGAAGGCGACAAAGCGTAAGTGACGGCATCAGCCTTCGAGTGCGTGTCTACTAGGGCTGTCAAAATGGCTGAAAAACTAAATTTGAATTTTGTACTTAAATATTATCAATATTTGAATTATATTAGAATTTAAAAGACATGATTTCAGTTATCCTGAGGCCACAAGAGGGCGCATCGAGCAAAATATTAATATATATAATGCACGATTCTTCAAAGCAATAAAATAACAGGACTATCTTTGAAAAAAAGTGCATAATGTTGAAAAAAAAAAAAAGTTTATAAACCATATATAATTAAGTTGCTTAAACAATTCAGCATCATATATGCATGTATGCATAGTTTAATACAAAGGATCGAAAACCAAACAGAGTACTTTTTTCATGTAAAAACATTAGAATGCAGTGCGATGGGGAAAAAACACCATTAAGTCTCGAGACATGTTTTTAAAAGTTGAACTTTCATTAATTATACACGGCTTTCTAAACATGCAGCTCTTTTGTGCGAGACGTGAGTGCAACGGTGATAGATGTCCCTCTAGAAAATGTGATAAATATGTGTTCTGTGTGAATGGCTTGGTTTCAGTTTTGACGTAAACAACTTCATCTCTGCATTGATGTTCTCTTTTTCCACAAGATTTTGAATGAACAACGTAGCAGCGCCGCATCTAGTGGCTTCAAGTGGATAAACTAAAATCTAACGACACTTATAAGTGTCTGATAAGGCTGCATGACACATAAAACGTGGATTTTTATATAAAATTCGACGAAATTCAAATTTCTTAGTTTATGAAACACATATGAACATTTTCAGACTCAGTGTGCGTAGACCTTTATACTGTGACTGAACAAAAGGTTAATGTATCGCTCGTCTCAGAGCAGTGCTGTGGAAAGTTACTTTTAAAAGTAACGCATCACAATATTGCGTAACTCCATAAAAAAGTAACATTGCATTACTGGGTTACTTTTTATGGAAAGTAATGCATTGTTTTACTTTTGCATTAGTATGTGTCACCTGGGCCAGGCTTGCTTATTTGTTTTTAATAGCAAAAACACAATGGTTATATTTTTGGCAACTGTAAAGGCCCCTTCAGACCTAAAGAGAAATGAAAAAGCCTCAGGCTGAAGGATTTCTCTCAACACGGGACAGGAGCGCTGTCGGGGAAGAAATTGGAAACAAAGCAACTGGAGTTACTTATTAGAAAAAGTAACTCACATTTAACTGTAAATTTAAAAGTAATATTTTACTTTACCAGTTACTTGAAAAAGTAATCTGATTATCTAACTAACCTGATTATTACTCTAACACTGTCCAGATGGGACTGCCAGACTAATACGAATACAGATATGAAAAATAATGTGGCATACACACCGTGAATGACATTTTGCAAACATTATTTCCTCAAATATTCTGCATTCTCAGCAGAACATTTGGCTCTTTGGACATATTTGTAGTATTTTTCCCTTTTTTATTCCATAAACGTCTGAAAATTAATGAATGAAGAGTAAGCCACAAACCAAATTAACCAGCTCAGAGATCAATCACACCTTAACACAGGATTCAAAGCAGGTCTGTGACTAACACATATTTTGATAACCGATTGATTATTCCTTTAATCAGGTTAAAATATATATATATATATATTTTTTTTTTTGTTATTTTAATTAAATACATACATCAAATCTAATTCATTGTTGATTATTTTCATTATCGATATTTTCAATTATTACTATGACTTCATCGAACAGTTGTTGCAGCACTAATTTAAAGTAATTTATAATGGATAAATACTCATCTATGAAACACTGCAAATAACAATTGAAACTACTGCAATATATCCAGGATTAAATGAAGTTTATTACAAAATATTAAAAAAATATACCAACATAAGTTGTTTGACTGCAGGGAGACACGATTATGCCGTGCATCTCCAACGTTTTATGGGACTGCTACTTTTGGCACAGTGTTTCCATGGTAACAGCGACCTCTCTGATTGGTGGATTTTTCTGTAGTATCATGGGTAATGAAGTTCTTCACTTGGAATTCTGCAATTTAGCACATTTTTTGAGAATGTTTTTTTTCTCCCCCCCCAAAAGAAAAATCTTCAGCGAGTTGAAATCACACTGACTGCAGGCTTTTACAGAAACATACATCATCACTTAACCTTAGCGCTCCTGGCGTGTCTTGAAACCTCTTACACATTAATCACTACAACTCAATTTATCCGTGGGGAAAATGAACGGGATTTTTCCGGAAGCCGACTGTTGCGCTGTATGCCACGGTCACTCTCTCTTAAGAGTGATTGAATGTCTGTGATTGGATTTAGCAGTAAACCAATCAAAGCTGGAGCCACCGAGCCAAAGACTGGGAAACGCTCTCGGTGTCTTTTGGTATTTCTCTTCCTTTTTTGGTTGATAAACTGCACTAGATCAAATATGTTCAAATGACTGAGGGTTAGGGTTAGTGAAAATACCCTTCGGTGACGCACTGAATAATTTTGTAAACCAAACGCGATCGCATCATACAGGCACCTCCATCAGAGCTGTAAATAACAACATCTATTCACGTGCATCTGGATGGATGTCTGGTGTTTGACGCTGGCGGGAGGGGGTCTCTGTGTGACTGCACTGGGGGTCTATTGTGTGGGTCACAATAGTTGCGGGAACCACAGATGCTTCGGTGAGGGAGGCAGCCACGCGTCTGGGTAAAAACAGAGGGACAGAGAAGGGAGGAGAGCTGGATACTGGGGGGCTGGGTGCCTGACACAGAAAAAAAGGAGGAAAAAAAACAGCCTGTCTGCCTCGTCTTCTCCAGAGCAACGCCCCTCCCACAGCAGAGCGGCCCCAGAGTCAGAGCCGAGCCGAGCGCGGAAAAACTGCTGGAGCTGCAGACTGAGCACAAGACACCAGAGAACTCAGATCTGCAAACAGGGACGGGATTCTGGTTACAATTCATCCAACGATTCAGATTCTGGAGCAATTCTTTCTGTGGTTTTCATGATCTAAATGTATGCTACTATGGAAGACCAATGGTTAATTAAAAAAAAATTAAAAGGTTGCTACCATTTCTACAGATGTTACTGATTTTGATAATGAACAAATTTACTTCTGCATCCTAACTCAAACTACTACTACCATCAAAAGTGCATTTCTAAGTGTAATGTGCATTATTAATGTTATCAGGCAACACAAACCTGTTTCTTGATTTGAAACAATATTACTCAGAACATGCAGAAACTAATTATTATTATTATTATTATTATTTTATGAATATATTTATTTTAAGGAAAAAAGACAGGAAAAGTGTAAACATGAAGTGTTTGTCATGTTCTGACCATTAAGAGTAGTTTAATGGTCTGGTTTCTACAACCTTCATTTGAGCAAAAATCTGCAAGAAATTGAAATTGAAAGAGACATTTATCATGATATCCATATCGACTGATGTGAAAAAAAAATGTTGTTATTTCACAACATGAAACACTCATTGTATTCGAAGACTACACTGGAAATGCGTCCGTCTGCGTCAGACTGTAGTCGTCTGCTTGCCGCTTGGTTTAAATTACACCACAGATATACAGAGGTGCAAACAGCACAGCAGAATCTCCCAGTTGACATTTCTACCATCACATGGTACATTTCGTCACACCATCCAGTCCGGTTAAAAACAGCTAATGTGACCAAACATCTGAATACAATGGATTACAGTGTCCTTTTAAAAACAGAAATAGTTCTAAATAAGAACGGGTTCTAAATTCTAAACCCATCTGCAAACCTTCAAGAAATAGCAACTCAATAAGAACACTGGATTGATGCATTTCAGAAAAGTATGGAAGAGGAAAGACGAGGAAAAACAGGAATAATGGGAGAGTGGGTGGGTGGTAAGACAGAGGAAGAAAGGAGAGAGAGATAAGAGAGGAGAGAGAGAGAGAGAATGAGAGAGAGAGAGAGAGAGAGAGAGAGAGAGAGAGAGGAGAGAGAGAGAGAGAGAGAGAGAGAGAGAGAGAGAGAGAGAGAGAGAGAGAGAGAGAGAGAGAGAGAGTGCTGCAGTGAGACACGGCCTTTGTGCTGCCGTCAGCCGAGCAGGAGCGCTGAGAGAGAGAGAGAGAGAGAGAGAGAGAGAGATAGGGAGAGAGAGAGAGAGAGAGAGAGAGAGGAGAGAGCGAGAGAGCGATAGAGGAGAGAGAGAGAGAGAGAGAGGGAAGTAGGAGGGAGAGGGGGAGAGAGAGAGAGAGAAAGAGAGAGAGAGAGCGGGAGGGAGGGAGGGAGGGGGAATGGAGGGCTGAGAGTGGGTGTGTGAACAAGAGAGCGAGAGACAGACAACGAAGGGAGGGAAGGAGAACACGAAGAAAACTAAAAAACTACAAGTAAAACGTATCTGATGCATGAATCCTTGAAAAAAAAAATGCAGCTTTTCTTGCACCCTGTTTGATTAAACTATCGCACAGAACGAGAGAAAAACTGTGTGCGCAACAGAGAGCGCATGAAGGAGAGCAACGGCCCCTGAACCTGAATAAGCCACGCGCACACAGGAAGACCCAGAATAGCAACAGGAAACACGCCCCAGACTGAATACTGCAACGGCACAGCCGCGCAAAACAGGCCAGGAGCTGCGCTGAACCTCTGCCTTCTCAACAGCATTCAGATCACACAGAGACACAATCAGTTTACACTTCAAAAGGGACAGTGTTATTCTAAAAGCTCACAGTAGAAATATACACTAATAAAATTTGATATTTTCTTCTGATGAAAATGTGAATAGTGCCTGTTAATATGCAAAACGCCACCACAATGCTAGTGTGTTCTGAGTAACTGCCAGAGCGTTGTGTTGTGGATGCCAAGGGGAGTCACGTTGCCATCCTAATAAGGCATTATTGTGGCCATGGTATAAAGTGACGATCAGAGATTTTATATCACTGTAGCTGACATGCATCGTGTTTTATAGAGTTATTAAATGCAATAAGATGTCAAAAAAAATAACTCATGGCACGATGTGTGGAGTATTCATGCAAACACAGCTGATTTATTCCTTAAATCAATGTAAACACTGGTAAAAACTGAAAGTGTATATTAGACGTGTGCATTCAGTCTTAAAGTGGCAGCAGCCTAATAAACCTGCTGCTGTCTGCGTCATTAATCAAACAAACAAACAAAAAAGATTAATAATTTTTGTAATAGGATTAGGAACCTTCTTTAATAGGAACCAAATTATAATGATTCTGATTCTACAGTGAAGACTATGCAGTGTTTATTTTGAATTTTTTTACATTTGATTATTTAATTTTATAGTATTTCTTGCTACATGTTTAATAAATCTACTGAACCTGAAAAACCTTTAGGGTGTTTTTTTTTTTTTTCACAATAGCAAATTTACATAAATTTCTGGAGGGAAAAAAAGTCATAGTAAAAGTTGAGCAATATAAACTCTACATTTTAAGAAATAAAATCTGTGATAAGTCACAATTATTTTTATTATTATTATTCCATGGTGGAAATAGGCTTCCATACCAATCCTATTCATCTCCACCAGGCAAAACCCAAGTCTGATTACTTTCATATCTTAGTAAAATACTATAACTATACTCAAACCACATTTTCTGAAGCATCATGTAGTACAAAGAGTGCTGGAGTGAGCTACAGTTGTTGAAATCACTAACACCAAATATTCGCAAGTATAACAGTCATGCTTGCTTTAGCAAACACTATTAATAAATATAAAAGCTACAAGTAAAAAAAAGAGAAGTATAAATACACCACTCTGTGAGACCAGACAGCCCAACAAAGAGAGAGTAAGAGAAGAAGGGACAAGAACAATGCTGTTAGATGGGAAACTAAGTGAAAAGGAACAGGGCAGAAAGGGAGAGTAAAGACGGATGGAAAGAGCCGCAGACATCTGACAGTACTGGAGCACTTGGCACTGGCGCTCTGTCAGGGTGGGAACGCTGGGGAAAAATGTGGGTGGTCTTGAAATGATGTCATGATGTCAGCCGCTGAGGTTCCTGTGTGAAAACGGCCCAGTGTCTAGCTCACTCGCTCTTTCCAACACACTCTTCCTCTCTTCCCTTCTATTTCCTTCCTTCATCCTCAATATCCTGCCTCAATCAATATCTTTCCCTACTTAATATCCATCTGCTTTCATTACAGTGATTCCTACAAAACTCAATGTTTTCAGCAACTTGCATAACTAAATACTAGTTTTAAATAACTATTTTTAATTAACTCTTTTCCCGCCACCGACAAAATTTTCCGAGCTTTACTGTTATACTGTAAGTGGCCCTATTACACATCTTCCTTATTAATTTAGTATTGATTTCCTGGATCCAAGCACAGCGAAGCAGCAGCAGAAACAAGGATTTGTTTTTGTAATGTGATTGGTATTTTTAATAATGTTATGATCAGGTATTGAATCTATGATTACTGAAAGAAATGTCGATTCAGGAAGTAGTTCAGGACTGTGAAGCTTTGAATGAGTTGCCGGAAGCAATCTATTCCATCCATGTTTTGATAATCGTTCCGAATTTGTTTCAGACTTGGTCTTTTGCAGATGGTATTTTTATGAAGCTAAAATAGAAGGTTTATGAAGCTTTGATTGTTTGTTATTGGTAGTTTTTTTATTTATTTTCTGTGTTATTTCTTTTTTAATTATTCATGTTTAAATATTCTGGGGGCCATGAAAATTTTGTGAAAATGATGGCAGAGGCTGGCAGGGAAAGAGTTAAAATACATTTATATAAAACTGAGAACATATCTTAAACTAGTCTTAAATGATCTATAAATTAGTAAAACCAATTAAAAATTCTAATTTGTGAATTTTTTGACTGTTTCGTTAAAAAAAAATTAAAAGTTGAAACCATTGAGAACATATCTTAAACTAGTCTTGAATTTTCGACTGGATATTAAATAACTGTATACGTACACATTATCACAGAGACGAAAAGAAACATGTGATGATGCAATCTTGAATCGAAACTCGTAGCGTCTCTCTCGCATTCCCAACGGGCCGGGCCCCTCTGAGTCAGAATTACTACTCCATAAAACCTTTCCACTGGGAGGAAGAGGGAAAAAAAGGAGTGAGCGTGTGACTACCATGTGACCTCCCCCTCCAGGCCCGAGCACACTGACTTAATATGCATCTCAGAATAAGATGCCGCCAAAAGATTACAGACAAAAAAGTTTAAGTGACGATTCAAACGGAGCACTTACAAGATGCTGATGATATTCCCCGGGAAAGAAAGAAAGAGTGTGAGAGAGTTATAAAAGCAGCGGGGGAAGCAAGGGGCTGAGGGTGACGGACCCCTGAAGTCACAGCAGAGTTTAGGAGTACAGAGGGAAGGCGGATACTGCCTGGGATTAGCCACACTTTGAGGAAGGGCCACAAAAGGCTGTTAGAAAGGAACTGGAGGAGATTAGAAAACGACTGGAGGGAGCGTTCATGTTCTCTCACACACAGAGAGGATATATCACTTCCAGGACATCCCACAATTGAAATCCCAGGCTATTGGAAATCTCCCCGTGCCAGATCTCTGTCGCTCGTATACGCAGACATAAACACCATTATCATCAACCAAATGGAAGAGGATTTGATTTGATCCTCGACTGATATGAACCACACTGCTTTGAGATTAATTTGGGAAATGAAAAAGAAAAAACATAATTCAAAACTAATTAATCAGGATCACGGCAAAAGATGCCCAGTCTTTCTGCCGATGAAGACGCAATCTGGGGAATCAGTTTTTTGGATTCAGATCCTCCCCAGAATCAGATCGGCTCCAGCTTTCTGTCCCTCTCCATCTTGGCGCGTATCAGCGTACATATGACAGAGACATTATGGTAAACCAGAGCGCGTCTACGGAGGGATATGCCAAATGGGTATTAAGTAAGACAAATGCAAGCTCATGAAAAGCTGTCTGAAGGTAGAATCTTGCCAACAAAAACCCACAAGTCCAATTATTTTTGTTGTCAATATAATTGCCAATCACAGAATGCAGCTTCTCATTTACAGCAGTAAGACTTCTTTTAAAAGCATCAATGCAGCAGGTTATATAGGGGACAGTGAACTGTGGTTGTGTGGTGTACTGGTAAAGCAAAAGGACTGATGCCCCTTTAACATGGTGGCTTCTAACCAGGGCATCAGGGTCCAATCTCTTTTATGATGGTGGTTATAAAGGTGTGTGTGTTCAACAGAAGAAAAAGAAAATCTATTTTGCACCAATATAAGGGTGAGTAATTTATGACAGTTTTCCTTTTTGGGGGGGAACTATCCCTTTAACAAGATTAAATAATCTTTAATTACTCTAAATGTAAATAAAAAAATCAAGATGTAAACAATTTTCCCTCAGTAACTATTTTTACCTCTTGAAAATGATGTGTGGTTAATTTAATACATCAACACTGAGTTCTGTTGATTAAAAACTAGTACTACTAATAATATCAATATTTCTGCACATTATACATGTATGTTGTGTGGCTTCAGTGACATGAGCCCCAACAGAAAATGGATTCACAGGTGGAGAAAGTTACATTTAAGAAGATTTAAAACACCACTTTATTCTTTGGAAAAATGCACACTGACAAAGTAAATGGAAGTTTATTTTGACTTCTTGTCAAAGCGCAAAATGTGTTTTACTGATAATATGCACAAAACAAAATGCTGCCTTTATAAATTTGGCTATAGCAGCCACAACTGAATCAAGTGGCCAGGAATGCTGTAAATATCGTTCAGTAAAGATAACAACATGCATGAGAACAAACAGTTCACAGAGAGCTGACAAAGTGTATGGTTGCTAGACGTGTTCATTTGTTGCAGTGTGAAGCAACGATTATCAGGAAACCAGCTCAACCAGTCAAACTGGTCTCTATTCACTCGCTGCAAAGTCTCTGTAGCTGGCAGCTTTAATCCACATCAACGTGCATGAATTCAGTCCTCAAAACCAAACAAAGACTTGCTAGTAAAGATCCAGAAGTCTCATTAGGAACAATTCCAGTTGGCAAAAGAACTATATTTTTGTATCAGGACTTAATCCTTGTAGACTTCAGTGCAGCTAGGAGTAGCATATAGACCTTAAAACAAATAAACCCTGCACCAGTACGTATATTCCCAGTATTGCTTCTCAGCATGGTAGTACCATTACGCTTCTAGCAGTTTCCGTTACACAGCTGGATAACTCGGTCTCAGGTCAGGTAGTGATTTGGAGGTGTTCTACCTTTGGTGTCGGCCCGGCTAACGTTAGCAGTAGGGGCTAATCTACCATGAGAGCAGAGCATGAGGGAGATGTTAGTGGAAGAAGAGGTCAATCGAGGGCTGCATTACTGCCTTTCCCGCAGGCAGCCGTGGGGATTCCTGGGATTGAATAAAATCTCAGCCAATCTCAGTCACTGACTACGTAAGAGTGAAATACATAAAGAAAGAAAGAAATAAGAGGAAATCACATCCTGAGGGCATCCCCCATTGGCAGAGACTGAACGATCTCCGTTCTCTCACTCACTCATGCCTCTTTTACCTTCTCCAGCCCTCCAGCTCCAGTCATTTGCCAGCTCTCTATTAGACACCGCTCTCTCTCTCCCATATTAATTATCGTAGCTCATTTGGAAATTTCGGAGGCACTGTTGCTCTGAATGAGCTATTTGTATCTGCTAACCTATAAACACACTCTCACACCATATCCTGAAAGACAGATGATGTGCACACCTTCGAGTTTTCACTGACCTGGTTTCCAAAAGCATCTTATCTCGGGTAGCCGACTTTTGGCGTCCATGCTTATCTTGGACTGTAAGTAACCTTGTGAGCAACGTGTAGCATGATATGAAGTATGCTTGTTAAAGGGTTAGTTCACCCAAAAATGAAAATTAGGCTGAAGCAATGCAACACCCACTGACTGCAATGATAGAGCTTGAAAGATCAGAGACAATTTTTAATATAATTCGTCTGAAAGAAAGTCAGATACACCCAGGCCTAGAGCCTAATTTTCATTTTTGGGTGAACTATCCCTTTAAATCAGATAAGTCAGTACCACCACAATAACATTCAGATGCAAAAAAAGCAAAATTCTTCAAAGATAAAACACAGAGAATCTAGTTCAAGGGTGTACAAACTTATTCCTGTAGGACCACAGTCCTGTAGAGTTTAGCCTCAAAGTACTCCAACACACTATTGGGCCATTCACACAAAACACATTTTTCCATTGCAATGCGCTACTTTTCCATTGTTCTTCTATGTAAACGTGCTAAATGGACACATATGACCATTGTTATTGCGTCTCACGTCGCACACGAGCACAATGTTTTTAAGACGCCGTGTCAAGTTAAAATAATTACAACTTTTATGCGCAGCGCTGCTCATCATGTCAGTTCCAGAACAGTGGACCAATCAGAACACCCCAGAGGTGGGGCCAGCGTTGCGAGCTTTTGTTTAAAAAAGTTAGTTGGCATGGCAATGGTTTTATTTGACGGCAACATGGAGGAGGCATTCTTTTAAAACCACTCCGGAGTGCTGTCACACATTTTTAGACGCAAAGACGCTTTCTGTGTGAACAGCCCCTTACCTGTAAATTTCTAGTAATCCTGAAGACCTTGATTAGCTGGTTCAGCTGAATTTAATTAGCCTAGAACTGGAGCTAAACTCTGCAGGATGGTGGCCCTTTAGCAGCAGGACTGGACACCCATGACATATGCTGCCTTCCATTTGTCCTCGGAAGTTGGAAACTCAAAGGAATCGCAACAACGCCAACTTCAGAATTCAATATGGCTGCTCAGTGCATCAACAGAAGAGAATCAGTAGTAATATTGCTTATTACTACTATTGTTTGTCTGTCTCTCAATAATCTCTGTGGTGCACACAGTACTATCCAACCTCTATTTGTGGACATAATACTATGGCGTTATCTGTGCAAAATAACACTTATGTGCTTTTAATCTACTATTATTGCTAACAATGGACTTGTCCATCTCCGTTTTCTGACCTCTCTAATGTAAAAAAAAAAATAAAAAAATAAAAAAATGACATGACACTTAAATAATTGTATTTATACATTCATTAATGTGTAATATGTTACATTTTTAAACAAATGAGCTGTAAAAGATTTTCAGAATTTTTACAACTCTTTTGCTTTAGACCATTTACAAATGTTAAATCATAAAACAAAATGTTAAGGTTATAGCTGCATCTTTCTGAAAAAAAAATGCAGTGATTAATATATAGTTTACAAATCTTTAACGTACTGTCATTATAAAAGAACTTTATTATTGTTTATTTAATTCTAACAAATAAGTTCCAAAATTAAAAATAATTACCTATCGGTATCAGCATCGGCTATTGGCCAAAATGAGTTGAAAATTATCAGCATATCGGATATCGGCAAAAATCCAATATCGTGCATCCCTAATCCAAACCCTGTTTTTGGAGGAAACCCAAAAGTACACTTTCCATTTCAGGTCCTGGAGTCCCAAGTGAACAGCTGATGTTTGATTAAGAGTGTGAAAATGTTTGGGCGCCTCCAGGATCAGGGTTGGGGAACACTTCTGTAAAGATTTGTCTATGACTACAAAGCCTTCCAAAGTCGTCCAGCCAATTACTATTCCAAAAGAAAATACAAGCAACCCAAGGCTCTAACAGATTCACCCAGTGATTTGAGACAGAAGTGAGGACTGGAAAGCTTTTGCATATTAGGCACAAAAGCATATGCTAGCAGAATTGGTCAACTAAAGATATTCTGTTGAACAACCAAAGCACTTGCAAGAACTACAAAACTGATCCCCTTGTCAAAAGAGCTGGTCTCCAACCATTCTGAAAGCTAGCATGGCATGAGATAAATCAGGTTTAAAACCTTCATGGGACTCACAGGTAGGCTGGAAGGTCGTCCCTGCATGGTCTCCTCTGGACCTCCCTTCACCATGGGCTGATTGGAAGAAGGAGCTGAAGACTGAGAGCTGAAGGAGTCTTGAGACAGCTCCTGACGAGTAAAGAGACAACAATAAAATGTAGAAGCACTTTTGAAAGGGCAACAAGGATAGTGTTCATCAAAGAAACTCCAGGTGTGTGGAGTAGTCTTATTACCTGAGGTGGAGGAGGAAAGCGCTGGAAGGGCGACTGCTGCTGTTGAGACTGCAGTGGAGGGGTTTGGGAGTAAGGTGAGGGCTGACCCTGTCCTGAAGCTTGCTGGGATGACTGAGGGGGAGCCGAGCTGGGCGGCTGTGATTGTGGCGGGCCCTGCTGCTGTTGTGAGGGTCCCTGCTGCTGAGGAGGCTGCCCTGGAGCCGAAGGTGGTTGCGAGCATCCGGGCTGCGCCCCCTGCTGGCCCTGAGACGGACCCTGTGACTGAGGGGGACCCTGGGACTGGGGGAAGGGTGGCTGTCCTGACTGTGACTGTGGAGCCTGGGAGTATGGAGGCTGGCCCTGAGGGGGGCCGTGGTGGCCCTGAGGTTGCCCGTAAGGGGGCCCACTCTGGCCATGGGGAGGACCAGGCGGTTGCTGGGAGTAAGGGGGCTGAGAGGCTGCTCCAGTGGAGGGCTGCTGGGGGTATGGAGACTGCTGGGGGCCTCCGTGAGGTGACGGGCCCTGTTGTGCATAATAGCCACCTTGGTTCTGACTATAACCACCTGGGCCATGCTGTCCATAACCCATCTACAGAGGAAACACAGCGGGAGCCAAATAGTCCATCAGTTACCAAACAAACAGAGACACTGTGAACCATCTGTAATTGTCTGTAAATACTTAAATTCTTGATCATGCATGCTGATTCCCATACATGCAAACCAGAGCTGGTCACTGAAACTGATTTACTGATTTGATTAGACTCACAAATTATTAGTTTCACCTTAATACCATGTCGGATTATCTCGGTCTTGTCACACAACCATTTAATGTTACGATGAAAAAGAAACAGCGACAGATCTTTTCTTCCATATTCTACGTACATCTGAGATGACTGTATTTTGAGATGTGGGCGTTTCGCTCAAAAGTGAACACAAGCTTGCTGTCAATTGTGAAGGAGAAGAGTTTAAGGGCACTGAATTATTGGAGAAGCACTGTACGTCACCAGAGAGAAGTCTGTCATGTTACTGGAAGATTGAGTAACGACACTGATTTTTTTTTTTTAGAAAAAAAAAAAAGTAACTTGTGCACGGATAAACCTTTCACAATGTTTATAACATGCATCTACAAAATAGTTAGGGTGAATTTTCATTTCATGCTTACTTTTTAATGATGATTACTACAGCAATTTTGCCATTTGGGACTGTTAAATACTTTGTATATAAATATAATAAATATAAATGCATTAAAATGCAAGCTTATATACGTCTTATTTTAATTGAACATTTGCATGTGTGTTGAGTGTCATATTTGATAAATCAGGCTTTTATGGCTCATATTAGTATAATATAGTAAGAATACCGAGCTAATATCTTAGGAGGGGAAAAACATAAGGCAATACACTGATTGAGAAATGAACTAATAATCATACCCCAAAGTCTGACGATCACATTTGATACTCAATATGACTTTTCTAAAATGATGTCTAGATAATCAAGTAAACCCAAGTTGCCTAGGTCTAGTAAGACCTGAAATATTACTAGCAATATAAGTTAATCTAACAGGAGCATGTAAAAAAAAATACTAATAATCTCACAAAAAGTGTTTAGTTAGTTTAGCTGTATTATTCATACTAAAAGAAGAGCTTCCCTAGCTTCTAAACATCTGCACTAATATTATTAGTGTTACAATTATAAGTGTTTGTTTAGATCTTTTTATGATTTCAGAAGTTCTGATTAAAGTGCTGTTCACCCAGTCTTTTCTCATGGGCATGCGGGCAGACAGCCAGACGACAGCAGCAGAAGGCAGAGGGGGTGGCGGCGAGGAAAACAACACAGGGACACGGTTTACTTTTAGTGAGGGTGAACAGCGTAACCCATAGATAAACCTGACACAGATGTGTCTGCAACCAGCAGTACAGCTGAGAGTCACTACAAACAAAAGGCCTTCACTGAAACTATATAATAAGCCCTGGTGCAATTTTTTATTTATTTTTTAATTACGATTCAAAAGTAAACAAAAGTAAAAAAAAAAATAATAATAATAATAATATCACTCATTATCAGTTATGGGTCATAATATTTTCATGTGTATTGGTATCAACAAATATCCAACTATTATCATGTGATTTCACTTGACAAACAAGCGTGTAAAATAGGAGTTAATGTACCGGCATTGTGAGATGATGTGTTCATATTTCACACTCTCTGAAAAGGCTCACAATAGCAGCAGAGAGACATTTTTTTAGGTTTCACCAGGACTGAGGTCAGTGTTTTTTACCGAGCTCTTCTCCATTTGAAGGACCAGTGTGCACACGGGCTTTCAGGGAAACGCTTGAATTTCATTACTTTCAGTCAGCATACAAAAAAACGTGACCTTGCTGGAGAGTGTACCGTGTGACACAAAAGCCTGACGGTGACAAGCAGGGCACTTTCCCTCTCAAGGAGAAAGGAAATATAAAAACGGGGAAGAAAAACGCCTCTGACAGGGAGGTTTAATAAAAACAACCTGAAGTGCATGCTCTGTGCCAGTCTACAAATGGATGGCACTCCAGCGCATCTGCTTACTCGACACAAGCACAATGGGGCACCCGGCGCAGACAACAGGATGAAGAAAAGCAGGCACTTGAAGACTGCCATGTACAAAACTTCAGACGTGCGAGGAAATCCCCATGTGACAAACCCGAGCCTCGCTGTGACCTCATAACCACCTTCTTTGAAAGCACAGATGAAAAGACCCATGAGCTCATGCTGCTATGATCAAGAATGTCTTAAGACCGTCAGAAGCCTTCAGGTTCAAGCTGAGACTGTGAAAAACAAAAATCTGGCAGCAGAGGAAAAGGTCTGCCTGCTGTGTAAACGAACAGAATGACTGGACCTGAAGTCTACTGTATGGAGCTAAAATAGTCTCAAAAATGTTTTTCTACCATTTTGAAGAGTGTAGGTAGCCAAAAAGCTTCTGGCTCTTTTATTGACTTTCATAGTAGTTTTTTTTTTTTTTTTTCTCTATATGATGGCAGAATTTTCATTTTTGGTTTGACTCCCCTTTAAAATGTGTTGTCTCTTATTAATAAGCATTGTGCCAACAGTTGATAAGGCGTTTGTGATGTTTTAATGCACCAGAAACAAGTGCTGCCGAAGAGTGATGGAAAGAGTCTCTTTAACAACCCATTGAGCAAAGGTGAATTAAAAAAAAAAAAATAAAAATAAAAAAAAATTTTTTAAAAAATTTTTATAAAATATAATTATATATAAATAAATATATATATATATTAATATATAAATAAATATATTTATAATGTAATATAAAAATATAATGTAATATAAAAATAATTTAAATAATATTTATTTATTTATATATATATATATATATATATATATATATATATATATATATAATATATATATATATATATACAATTAATTATATATCAGCAATTGTTATGCATGTGTTTCTAAATTAAATATTGTGATAACATATACACTGCCGTTCAAAGGTTTGGGATCAGTAAGATTTCTAACATTTTTAAAGTGGTTTCTTCTGCTCATAAAGACTGCATTTATTTGATAAAAACACTGAAGAAACAGTTATACTGTGAAGTATTTTTACAATGTAAAATAAATTAAAATAAAATATAAAAATATACTTGTATGGTTACAAAGGATAATTTTGAATAAATGCTGTTCTTTTTAACTTTTTATTTCACAAATCCTGAAAAAAGCCACAATATTATGCATTTCACAAAAATAATAAAATAAGCATACTGATAATGAAGGATCATGTCACTAGGGATGTAACGATTCATCGATATGGATCGATACATCGATACGATGTCTGACGATACGATGCATCGATGCCACACGTAAAATATCGATCTCTGTAGTATAAATAGGCACCTTTTTTGCACTGTCCACATTTTCACATAATGTCCGTCTATGCATTACCGCCAACGCGTGCATTTTCGCTCAAACTCGCGTATCAGGACTCGATATAAGGACTGCCCGAAGGCACAAGGTGAAGCATAAAAGACGCTCGGGGTTGTTGGTGGAACAGTCGAGCGCTGTGTGAGAAGTTTTCAGCGCACACATCTGAAGCGCGCGCACGCACACAGACAGCGCGTCTAGACCGCGTGAATACTAAATCGAGCTCTCTTCCGCTTTTTTGTGCATGGATGAATAAATACAGACACAATTAAATCAAAATGCGCATTTTGACGAATATCCTAGTAAACACAGTCGTTAAGGCATATGTCTTAACGTAAACAGTTCAGAAAGAAAAGGCATGTGTATATTAAACCCGTGCTTGGTTCTTAAAGTGAAAGCAAACTAATAATAAATCTAATGCTGTCAAAGAAATATACAAGTGCTCACTGCTTCTGACCAAATATAACATCAGAAATGATTCATCTATATTTAATTTATAGAGTGAAGACTGTGCAGTTATTTTACATTTGATTAGCCTATTACATTTCTGTAGCGTACCTGAACATTTATTTTTGAATGAGCTGAAAAACCTGAAAAGCACTGTTTATTGAACTTGTGTCTTTGTTGTATTGTTGTTATTTTCTGCTATTGCTTGTAATTTGGTTACCTGTAGAAAAGATTTTTAGCACTGAGCCCATAGTAGCAGCCAGAATTGTTTTCCAATTGTTTATTTTCTTTATTATTTAAAAAAAAAAAAGAGTGTAAAAATTTTCAGATAAATGTTCTTGTTATATATTTTGGTTGCATTTGTGAGTTAATAAAAATGTAGATGGTTGTTTAAAATAGGTATAAAATATCAAAATATCGATATATCGATCGATATACTCCTGTATCGAATCGAAATCGTAGAATTTTTTGAGGTATCGGAAAATATCGTATCGCTGGGTATGAGAATCGATATCGAATCGAATCGAGACGAACCATCCGATTTACACCCCTACATGTCACACTGAAGACTGGATTAATGGCTGATAAATACAGCTTTGCATCCCAGGAATATATTATTTTAAAGCATATTAAAATAGAAACCCATTATTTTATTCATTTTAATAATATTTCACAGTGGTTTTTGTATTTTTAATCCAGCAGATCCCAAACGTTTGAATGGTAGTGTATATCGACTGCTTGGGCCATTGGCCACCCTGCTCTCTAAAGTGCATCGGCCATCCAAACAAAAGAAAACAACCCAAAATCCCAACAAAATGAACATCTGACCTGTTGTCCGTACTGCATTCCGCTCATGCTTCCGGGAGTGCGGACCTGCATGCCCATAGGATACCTCTGGGGTCCTGGGGGCCCGTAACCCTGTCCTGGGTAAGGAGGACCCTGTTGGGAGCCAGGGGGAGGCCCCTGCTGCTGAGAATAGGGGTTTCCACCAGCATAGTGCTGCCCTCGAATTTTCCCCACCTGGTCCATGGAGCCTGGAGGCTGATAAAGACAAAGAGAATGAGGGTAAGTGCTAATAATTCAGAGGCACAGTTAAAATCAGCCAGTGCCACACAGGAGGAGAAATTACTGTGGTACGTTTCAGTTCCCTACAGCACTGAGAGGACCGAGCGCCAGGCATCTGGGTCATGCATTTACTGATAGCATTCACTTAGGCATCTCTGGTTTAGATGAAGTCAATGGTGATCGATATCAAGAGGGGCTTGTTTCCGCTGTTAAGACTGAAAACAATCACAACGCCACGACAGAGTATTAGCCGGAGCATAGCAAAGGCACACCACCCCAAATCAAAAATAGATCCGTATGCTTCAGACACAATGCCAGCGAAGGGAGGGGAAACTGGCAGAGAATGAATGAGAGAATGAAAGCAGCGGTTCAATCTGCCAGAGGCTGGAGACTGGATGAACAGTCAACTTCCCTTTGAAAACAGACAAGAGGAAACAAATGTGTGTGGAGACTGGAGTGTGACCCGAACATCAGACGACAGAGACGCAGAATTACAAAGAGATCGGAATAAAGACTTTGGGACGACGGGACTGGAAGACGGTGCGTGGGAATTACGCAAAGACAACCGGGACAGGAACTGAGATCGTGAACTTAAATCTAACGATGAACTGCTCAGCTTTCTTTCTGTTTGAAAGCGTTCTGATTCTGAAGTTGTTTTACGAGTCCTGAAACGAATAGTAATGTAACATGAGATACAAGAAGAATAAAGCTACATCGTAAACATTATAAACCAGCAGAAGTGAGCAGAGATGTGCCAATACTTGCATTAATCATGATTACTGATCAATTATCCAGAATTAATAAGAGTTAAAACCACCCAATCAGGGCCTTTCTCTCAAGACATTTTTTTTCCTGCCTTGTGTCTCATTTAATCTTCCAAAGATAATTTTGAATAGTTGGAGAGATTAGAAATTATTGTGTTTCAGATTCTGAGACAAATGTTTCTAGTTTTAACAGTTTTCATAAATGTAAAGTTAATTCATATGATAAATATAATAAACCAGTTAAGTACGTGAGGTAAAAAATAACAAAAAATGAGTGGATGTGTAAAAGTAAACCTCAAATCACAAACGTGATTAATAAATACCAATTATAATTTGAGCAAAATAATTGTGATTATAAGTTTATCAATTATTGTTTAGTCTTCATTTTGAACTCAAGTGTAGCATACGAAGCTGTCATGTAAAACTATAAATTACCAGGATAGTTGAAAATGAAACCTGTCATTTTATTTTTCAGACAAAATAAGATATTTTAAAGAAAGTTTGGAACCAAACAGTTTCTGGTAGCCACTGATATTTCATGGGGAAACAGTTTGGTTACCAACTTTCTTCAAAATTGCTTTTTGTGTGTTCATCAGAAGAAAGAATTTTCATTTTTGGTGAACTCTCTCCCAAAAATACTAATAAAAAAAATTCTGTAAAGCATTTTGTGGCATTTAAGTATTTTTAACAACCAAAAACAATAAATTTTTAGGTTTTCCAGCAAAAACTATAAGATTATAATATAAAATGCAATTATATTGTGTTGTATACAGTTACCATGACATAAATTGCTCGTACTGTGATATAATATTTTGGTCGTAACTTTGAAACTTACTAAACTGTTTGAAAACACCCACTTGACTCCTGCATCCCCTGAGAATCACAAACACACACACACACACACACTCTCCCACTTCTCAAAGATCGGTAGGACCGGTGAAGGCACAGAGACACAGGACAGGACTCCTGAAATGGTAACAGGTCCCATCTGCTGCTCCTCCAGCAGCTGTAATAAGGCTCTCTTGACATCCGAGGTCAATCTGGACCCTTTCTTACAGCAATATAAGAAAGAAACAACATGATATTTTTAAAAGCGTTTCAGATGAATAAGCGTTGTGGGCTGCAACCAATGCTTCCAGTGTGAACACCTCAGTTGATAAACGGACGAAATACAGTTTTGTAACTCACAAGTCCAGCAAAGACAAAACTTTAAGTGTTAAATTTTGACAATATACAGAGTCCTGTGATTTCTGCGAAGCGTGGTTGGAATCACGGAATGGAATTTACTGTAAAACGCGGAGTGTCACGGAATTTGCCAAATTTTGAATGAAGCAGGTCAGTACAATTACATCAAATAGCGATATAGACCAGTGTCTGTGAATATTAAACCAGACTGTTTAAATATAAAATTTGAGGAAAACTGCCGTCATATCACATACACAAACAAATCTCTTCATGGCAACCCATCAAAACAAAGGTTGGGCTTAACTTGAAGAAATTGTGATAAATATAACTTTTGTTCAGTATAATGTACATCTTGCCACTGCGGCTGTCCTGCTACTAAAAATAAGTATTAAACCTTTACTTTTAGGAATAATCACACAATTTTTTTTCCATGTTTTAATTTTATTAGTAAACCTCAGTTGTGCAGCACTTTATGACAATTTAAATTACAAAGAACATTGAATTGCATAACAGAATAATAAACCATTTTGATCATTTCTACATATTTATTTAAACCATTAAACCAGAATAAAATTTTAATTAAAATAAGAGAATTTGTTTTAAAAAAAAGGCAGAAATTCAGGGAATGAAAGAAAAAAAAATTATAAGGTTTTTGTTCAACTTTTAATAAACTAGAATAAGTTTCATGATTTTGATTAGTCAGACAAGCTTTTCAAACAATATAATAAAATTAACCATTTGGAAAACCATTGGGAAAAATTCAAAAGGAAAAAAAATAAAAATAAGATAAAACCAATTTTAAAGGGGCCTTACTGTAGCAGTGTTTAAATGTATAAGAATGGTAGATGCTTTATCTCGTCTACATGCTGTGATGAAGCATGAGGTTACGGCTGAGGTAATGGACGTGGATGAAGATGAATTACGCTTGAACAAAGATCTGAGCAGACCTCTGACCTCAAGCTGCCATCTCCATTTATAGTCTTGGGATTGTACACGGTTAGAATAAGTACGATTTAATGCCCCTGTCTTAAGAACATGTCCAGTGGAAACTACGACTTCAATAACAAATTCATTTTTGTGCGTTGCTTTGAGGGAACGGCCCACAAATCAAGACGGCAGGCCAATGGACGTCCAATTCCTCTTTCTGCTCGAGACTGTGGTAAACATGCAGTTGTCGGCACGTTCCCGCATCCAGCGTGAAAAACGCTGAGGCTGCCCTCACACAGTATTATGTAGATGAATTACCCGCGGGCTCCTGAAGTGTGGGAATGAGGGTGGCACCAAGAGAATGACAGTTGTTCAGAAATAAAGTGCTTTTAAATTCATCCTCGGGCAAGGTCAAAGATAAGCAGCAGCATATCTCGCCGTCTCTCATGTTTAAATAGACAGACGTCTTTATTGATCCCTGAGGGGAATTCAAGGATTTCCCGCCGCAGTCTTAGTCGCTGAGGGCCAGAGCTTCCCCTTTCACTTTTTAATGAATCATACTAGTTAGTAGCAACAATAACAATGAGCCAGTCGTGGGATTTTCTCTTGAAACACCCCTGGCTTTCCTGAAACCAAGACCTTGCAGAAACTGAAATCAATTTGAAACAGTGGCCATTTGAAACGGGATATTTAGGGAGAAATAAACACAGGGTGGGAATGACTTATTATTAACAACTGACTGGATCAGGAAGAATAATGCTAAGAAGAATATTTTACTTGCATCTTTCAAGAAAAGCTCAAGGTTACTCTAAGAAAAAGACGAAAGCGTGAACAATATTCTTAAAAAGTGTACAAATGTTTGTTAAATAATAAAGACTAAAAAAAACTAAACATTTTAATTCAAGAATTACTTTAATTTACCGCAATAAAACATGGTGTAGATTTAATAATCTCCAAAAAAAAAAAAAAAGGCTTGAGTGCTGTTTTCTTTCCGGGGTTTACATATTTCATACTAAATCAAAAAGTTAATGTTAACCAGCAGCACATGACGGGATATAGGCATCATCACACTAAATAAAGATAAAAAAAAAGAGAAGAGGAGGTTATTACAATTATAAAAAAAAAAAAAAAAAAAAAAAAAAAAAACTTTCTTGGGAACAGAAAGCACATGGGGTAGTTATCTTTTTATGTTTTGTGGAAAAACTCTTATGCTCACCTACACCATTTATTTCAATTAAAAATGCAGTTAACTTAAAACAGCAAGAATATGAAATTATAATAAAAAAAAATAATAATCTATTATAATGTAATGTATTCCTGTGATCAAAGCTGAATCTTCAGCATCATTACTCCAGTCTTCAGTGTCACATGTTCTTCAGAAATCATAATAATATGAAGATTTGCTGCTCAAGAAACATTTTCTATGATCATCAATGCTGAACAAAAGTTGTGTGCTTCGTGATTTTTGGAAACCTACGAGAGGTTTTTTCTTTAATTTAATAGAAAGTTCAAGTTTATCTGAAATTTGAATTTATAATTCAAATTGAATTTATTTAAAATGTTTTTTTGTAACAGTCAATATCAATACTGTCACTTTATCAACGTATCCATCCCTGCTGAATAAAAGTATTAATTTCTTTAATAACCCGACCCCAAACTTTTGAATGTAACTTATGCATAATTTATTTGATTAAATCTAGATGTTTTAGTTCTTTGTTCCAGATATCATCACTAGCGTCTGTGAATCACTGCTGAAACAGCCCTTCTCCGCTCAAGTAATGTCAAGGCTCAGAGAAACCCATGCTGTTTGGCTCCTCTCTCTTAACCCCCCCTCCTCCTCCTCCTCCAATCAATCGCTCGTCCATGGCTGATTCCTTCCTCTCTCACTCCCTCTCCAAAAAGGGAGGGAAAAAAATAAATAACTGCAATTAGCACATGGCTAATCTGCATAGAGGAAAGCCAAGCGCTCTTGGCAGAGGAGGTTAGAGCGGGTGGAACGTCTCACTGTCTGCTGGGAAGCGGGAAGGGTGTGTGCGTGTGTGTGTGTGTGTGTGTGTGTGTGTGAGAGAGAGAGCTCGGGCCGTTGGACTGAAGTACGTTAGCACAGATAGCGCCGGCTCTGCTGAGCCAGACAGATGGATTGGGTACGGACGATAAACAACTGCTGCTAATTTAATCCTCCACACGGACAAACGCTCCGGGCCTACAGCACAGGACTATTGTTGTGCCAAAACACCAACACACACACGAACACAATTCACAGCCTGGTGTGTGGTTTCTCCAGGAGCGTAGCGCTGAACATGTACAGGCACGCGGAAATCAGGACAAAACCCAAAGATGAGAGCGCTGCACTCTTACTGAGCGAATCTCACAAACACACTCAACTTTAACAGTTAAATCAAATATTCTGTCCATCAATAGCAGTTTTTTTCCCCATGGCACTAAAATTATAATCAAGGTATGTATGATGCTCCCTTTTAAATGAAATGACTGGGATATATTGTTTTTATTCAGATATTCTGGCGAAATTATACATCATTTTGTGTAAAGTAGACACTTTTAGATCACTACGATGTGATTTGTGTTTTCACTTTTTTGTTTTGTTTTTCCATATTCAATATCAATATTCATTTACCTTTAACAGGGAAGGACATGCTTTCCATGTATGTGTGAGACTTTCAGAATGAATAACCCGTTTGTAGCTACCTTTTAATTTACGGTCCCATTCATACTCTTGTATACAGTTTGATACACGTTGATATGTTTTTTGTTCAAACAAACGAACAAACAAAGGGTCCATATAATCAAAATATTTGACCAAAAATGCATTTTGATTGATTGAATGATTGATTGATTGACCGATTCTGTGTTTTGTGATTTAATGGGAATTTGTCAAAAATGGTGTGTAATGAAGATAATATATTTAACCATTTTAAAACAAAACGTCATTTTTAAAATGCAATCAAATAAAAATGTACAACAAAACATTGCATTTATATTTTTTAACAAATTAGATGCTGTAAATTTTATTTTTTTGCCAAGATGAATTTTAAATTTTATTTTTTTGTTGAGTTGTGTTTGTTAAATAGTAATAGATTTCTACTACTATTAATTTTGAGAAGCACATTCAATATCATTGCATTTCCATCATTTCAAGTTAAAATGTTTTAATCTGGTGGTTTGCGGTGACGATCTCAAATGAAATAAAAGTGTGACAAGCTTGTGAAGTGAGCTCTGAAGATGAATTTCACGTTCAAGTCCTCGTATGTTGAAAACACAGCAAGCGTCACGTATGTTTGAGTTTGTGTATCAGACAAAACCACCTTATTAGTGTTTCTTTCTGCTGTATGATCAGCTATTCGATTCATCCACAGACTAAAAATGTCCAAAGCTTATCATAGCTATTGACTTTATTGCGATTACATACCGTTTATCGCCTAGCACTAATTCACTATTCTCACAACCTTTCGTGTGTCGACAGTGGTTGAATTTGTAACGTTCACTGTCTGAGGTCACGAGGCAATGCTCTCGAATCCTCCGGCCCCTGATTTTCTGCACAATATGAGCGCGTCTACAAATGAGATTCGGTCCTCTCTTAGACAAGTCTCATCTTCTCAACAGCAATTTAAACAGCAAATTCTCTTCATTTGTTGAGTAAAGGACTCGCTGAAGGAGAAAGCTGTACTCCCTCAATTCTCAATTACACCTCACCGGCTCGAGGAATACCCAAGCTATAAATTGAGAAAACGACCAGCAGTGGCGACACGGCAAAGAGGAATTATTGGTGACTTTTGCAGTCAACAAGCTTTTCCATGCGCTCGACTCACGTAATGGTACTACACCAGCCAAACTCAACAGCCCTGACGCTCCTCCGACGGTCCTGATGAACCACAGAGAACCGGAGCGTGTTACACACCGTCACCGATTTACAAAAGCAGAGAAGACCCACTGATCTTCACATCCAGCATTTTACATACACAACGATGCTTGCATTAAATACATTTTATATTAAAGGGGATATATATATATATATATATGACAATGCTAAAAAGAACATTATTTTGTGTATTTGGTGCAGTGTTTACACATAGTTTAAATTAAAAAAAAAAAAAAAAAAAACATTTTCCACA
Source organism: Cyprinus carpio (assembly GCF_018340385.1). Lineage (NCBI taxonomy): Eukaryota > Metazoa > Chordata > Actinopteri > Cypriniformes > Cyprinidae > Cyprinus > Cyprinus carpio. The sequence continues at coordinate 3,847,370 of NC_056615.1, forward strand.
TAATGTACATTATTGTTTCTCCTCTATGCCCCGCCTTCTGAAACACGTAGATTATTACAAAGCTCATCGGTCTGAAAAAGCGAGGTGTGCTGTGATTGGCCTGCTATCCTGTGCGTTGTGATTGGCCGAATGCCTCTCACCATATTTGAAGACACACAGCATCTCTGTGACCACGGTAACTGTTGTTCTATTACCCAAAAATACCACGCTATTTTCTCTGTGTCACTTATTATACGTTTAAATGACTGCGGTGGCTCAAACCAACTTAACTGGATTCACCAAAACTAGTTTCGGACCGCCTTTTAATAGCCTTACTTTAGAGACCTTCTGCATTATAATACTTTAATACCTTTTTGCGAAACTCGACTAAACACTGTAAAAATTGAAGTTACTTGATTTCATTTAACTAACTTTGGGGGAAATGTTTTGCATGTGTGCAAAAACATGAGACAAAAAAAAAAAAAAAAACAATAGAATAGCTCAAACTCTGAACTGAGTCATGTATTTTATTGCTAGAATCCACCGTTTTCTACAATGTGGAAAAGCAATGTTCTGTCAATAAGTGAGACTTTGACTCATTATGCACTACAGGTAAATAACTAGAAGAATAAAGTGCAGTAAACTTATTTGTGCAACAAACCAGCATGTTAATGATTATGATGATAAACAAATATTATAAACACCAGTTTGCAATATAAATCAGCATAATGAACTGCTTTTGTACAAAATAACTGGAAGTGAATGACACCTGAAGACTCGCACATAGTTACATCCAATCTTACGTTAAAAATAAGGTTGATACACACCTGTGGCTACATATCAGTTAAAATCTGTTGTTTTATGTAAAATATAGATACAAGTATCTAGGCAGCTGTAAACAAACTTAGTTCGAGACACATCCCACTCTCACATTAGCCCATGTTTATCTCACTCGCGTAAATAAAGCAGAGTAAAGCAGTTCTGCGCTCTGTGCAAAAACATCTAGCATGCTACAGCTAAATCTCTCCCAGCTGACAGACTTCTAGCGCACTACAGGACCAGTGTGGGAGAATATGGAGTCACTGTGTGATAAAGTGGCATGTGTTTCCAGCTGCACTCAGTCCACGTCAATCACAAGCTGTCCAAAGAAGCGTTCCTTTAGGAAACGTCACCACGGCCGACTACACTGACAGCAGAGATGGCATGTTTCTAGTTAGCGTGTTGATCTGGACCCGCTGTTCAGCCAGTGCTATTGAAACATCAGGAGAAGGTGGCTAGCTTCACTGCTTTGTGCTGACAGCTGTGAGTTAGCGGTGCCCTCGGCAAACTATTACAGGAAGAGACGTTAGAAAGACAGGACAAAGCCATGCTGTTACATGTACTGGCTGACTGATATATTGCCAAGGCCTAGATATTGAATATTGATTGATATTTGAGGAGATCGTTTGGTACTAAATACTATTTATGCAATAATTATGGTCCATTATTGACCACTATTAATATTTCTATTACTTGTCAGGGCTCCAAACTGCGACTAAAACAGTCGCATTTGCGACCATAAATATTAATTTGCGAGTGACGTTTTTGCTGAGGTCGACACTGGCGACTACCCGCCGAAAGCTCCTCAGGATGTAACCTCCAAAATGTTTTCTCAGTCGGATGATTTGCTTCATTCTAGCAGCGGCCCGTCTGTGATGAAACGAACTCAGGCTGAAGGTTAATACACATACTTACACCGAGTGTGGACCTGCCGCGTGTACAACAGCTTTTAGCGAGATCGGTCCATAGAGAAAAAGCCGTCTGTCAGCCAGAATGTTTTGTAGAGTCGGCGCGGCTCTGGCCCATTATCTTCTCACCGATGCCGAGACTGAACCGACAGAGACGCATTTCAGAATCAGCCCGAGTGTTATTGCTATCTGGGTATATATTTACATGTTATAACTTAAACATTTGAATGTAATGCCTTTTTTCCTAATTGTTTTGCGATCAAGTCTTTTGTAATTTTCACGTATAAAACTGAGACGATGCGCATCAAAGTTTTAGTGGAAAAAGAGAGTTTCAGACAGTCCTCATCTCTGACGCACACAGTCTGATAAACGCAGCTCCGCTGTGCAGCGAGAGAGAAATGACGGAGATGGACGAAGGGAAAGTGCAGAACATACAGCGTCTATTTCGTATGAACAAACTAGAACAGGTAAAGTCAAATTGGCAATATCGTAAACAATTCTCGTTTATAATAATTACTAATATGGCTTCTTCTAAACAAGATCTTGGTCTGTGTTCTCTTAATGCGTGAACTTCATTATTTGAAGTGCACCTGCCGTCCAGTAATCGCAAAAAGCTCTGTGCTTTGTCACTTTTTAATAAAAAATAACCAGCTTTAAAATTATTCCGAATTCATAACGAAATTCAAACAATACAGTTTTGGCGCTTCTTAATGGGGTTTGCTTTAGCGCCTCAGTGACTGTAGTCTTTGTGACTGTAGATTTCAAGCTGGAAAAGACATTTAGTTCCCCTTTAAGTGAAATAGTTACATGATTAAAATGCTGACAATTCTAGACATAAACACATTATCTGAAATGTTGAAATGTAAATAAATAAATAATAATAATCGTAAAATAAAATAAAACACGTTTATTCTGTGGCACCTAAAAAAATTATTTGGCTCCTAAGTTTTTTTCTTATAGGAGCCAATGGCTCCTTACTCGATTTTTTTGTTTGGAGCCCTGCTTGTATTACAATTATTACAATAGTGTATGATTTTTATAAAATAATATAAAATAGAGAAGTTGTTTTTTAATTATTATTAATTTAGTAATATTGGTTTTATTTTGTGTTTATTTTTATTTGTAATGCCATGGTTTACCCACTAGGTATCTGTATGGCTCCTTAATAAATATACATGTATCTACTAGTCTAGTTTCTCAGAAGAGTACTGAAGGTCATACCTGCTTACTTATTTTTATGTTTTGCATCTGAATAAATATTTAGACACGATTAAACACTGTAGGTTTTTTAAATGTGAAATTTAAAAAGTTAATTAATTAAATAGTTTTTTCATTTTTAATGATACTTGTATAAGTACACAAGAAAATATTGAATTTAACCTAAGAAAAGTTTAAAATGGTGCTAAAAAAAAAAGATTTGTATCCCCTTATACAGTATATACACATGTATTGACATTGAATCAAGAATCCAAAACGTATGGGGACATTAACAATAGGTTTGTTTAGCGGCTCCGGTCCTTTGCATACTTCTCAGATACCGTTGGACTGTGGGCATGCAAATCCTCAGACCAGTTTTTATATGAACGGAGAGACTCTGTAACACCACATAAACAACATCAGAAAAGCACCGAAGACCACAAGATCACCTTTACGTTCTGATTTATACCCTTTAGAGGAGCAATAGTGCAGAAATAAATCACAAGAAGCCAAAAACTAGTGTGTTTTCCAACAGCAAGACAAAAAGTCTTCAAACTGATCATTTAGGTGCATTTGCGGAAACTTGAGTGATACACAAGTATGGTTAGACATTATAGCAGTAAGTTAAGTATTCTGTATGCATTTTGATACAACCTGAAAAGCAGACTGGCAAAAGAGGGTCTGAAACCACCTTTCCCACCAGTTCTTTAGTTGCTGTTTCATATCACTGGGGTTTAGTGGGATCTCTGATTTGTGTGTCAGACTCTAGTTGGCAGTAAAAGGTTAATGGCGTTCTCCGCACAACACACACATACAGGTGTCATGGAAATGAAGCCCGCAGACTCCAGGACCATAAGTTTGAAGAAGGAAATTACTATGCTAATCTGCTACATTTTAAAAGTAAATGTCAAAAGAAAATACATTACCCTCACATTTCCAAACAGCCCTGTGGAATTGCCTAAATGTGACATTTCCCCAATCACGGAGGAGAAAGGGAACACCTCATCGTCAACCGTACGCTACAGCAAGTGATTAGCACTGAATTTCTAACAACTGATTGCACCGAGGTGCTCCTTAGATGGGTGTCTGAGACTATTCCTCATTGTACGAACACGCAGAACTTCCAACCCAGAAGAAGTGAAGGAGAAAAGAAACAAGGGACAGTGCAATAAAGAACATAAGAATGAAGTCAAAGAAGATGCATGTGAATTTGCATGCACTCTGTCCTAGACAGCATACAAACCAAATCATAAACACACCAAAAATGGATTTTTAAAATATGCATCAATGCTCTGCAGCTGGTGCTACTCTTACAACTGTTTTGGTCATAAAAATAATGACTAAAAACATGCACGACTGAGCCGGCCACACTTGAGAACTAAAAAGTAATCAAGTTATTTCAATAATAAGAAACTTTATATGTATAGCACTTTTCATAAAAAAATGCAGCTGGAAGTGCTTTACAATAAAAAGGTTCAAGGTTTTAAAATACAGCACTTTAAGTGCTTAAAAAGCATTACAATAAAATGAATCAATTACAGTGAGCATATTTAGGCAGATGCAAAGGTGGCAACACGTCTTTTTTCTGATCCACATAAATAAACAGACACGGTTACTAGGGGTGTAAATCGGATGGTTCGTCACGAAACGATATGATATCGATTCTCATACCCAGCGATTCGATATTTTCCGATACCTCAAAAAATTCTACGATACGATCGAGATACGAGTATATCAATCAATATATCGATATTTTATATCTATTTTAAACAACCATCTACATTTTTATTAACTCACAAATACAACCTTACTATATATTTAGAACATTTATCTGAAAATCTTACATTCTGTACTTCAGTTGGGACATTCACAACAACAAAAAATAGGCCTACACATTTTTTTTTAAATAATAAAGAAAATAAAAAATTGGAAAAAACAATTCTGGCTGCTACTATGGGCTCAGTGCTAAAAATCTTTTCTACAGATAACCAAATTACAAGCAATAGCAGAAAATACAGACAAAATACAGAGCGTCTTTTATGCTTGTGCCTTCGGGCAGGGGCAGTCCTTATATCGAGTCCTGATCTGTGAGTTTGAACGAGAATGCACGCGTTGGCGGTAATGCATAGATGGACATTATGTAAAAATGTGGACAGTGCAAAAAAGGTGCCTATTTATACTACAGAGATCGATATTTTACGTGTGGCATCGATGCATCGTATCGTCAGACATCGTATCGATGTATAGATCCGTATCGATGAATCGTTACACCCCTAACGGTTACATGATTCTGTTTTTGCAGCTGTAAACTCACTAAAAGATGGCGAAGAAACAAATGCATTTGAAAACAGTTAATGTTTAATATAAATTAGCCACTGGTACAAATGAAACACATTCACTTATATATTTTTAGATATTAATAAGTCAATAGACCTTTTCATAGTACCAGAACTAATTGTGGAACTACCCACTTTTTGGTGTTTTCACACCACAGGAACTGGGTATGATTTTAGTACCGGACTGCCTTTTTCGAGAACCAAATTAGCTCCTACTCCGGAGCAGGGTCTAACCAGCACAACTGGTGCTATCCATGACGTAAGTATACATTGATTGGCCAAATGCGTTCGAAAACGCCCTCACCTGCCATGAATTAAAACGCCGTTTAACATACTGTAAACATTGTGTCAACTTATTTCGCAAGTATGATGAACAGTGATAGATGGACGGATGCTGAAGTGCAGGCACTTGTAGTAAATGTAGCACTGCCAGTTGTTGTTGGAGATTCTTAGTCCTCCTTTCCGTTCTTTTAATCGCTTTACGTATACGTTTACATTCCATGTCCATTATTGTGAAACCCGCGAGAAACAACAAAAACACAGCTCTGATCACAGCATCCATCCTGCTGTTGTTAACATTGTTCTTCTTTGTTAACGTTGTTGAAAGCCGTGCACAAATGACATCGCTGTCACCGGTTTACGTCACGTCCTAGTACACACTCTCGGTGCGAATGCAACCCTTTAAATGGTACTAGGGCCATTTACTGATAATCTCGATTATTTTGATTAAAATTATAATCACGATAACGATTATTCTATCCTGCTGAAAAAAAAAAAAACTGCTAAAACCAGCCTAAACTTGGTTTAAGCTGGTCTCCCAGCTTGGTCAAGCTGGTTTTAGCTGGTTTAAGCCGGTCTCTCAGCGTGACCAGCTAAGGAAGTGGTCAAAACCCCTCTAAAACCAGCCTTCTGACCAGCTTTGACCAGCAAAGACTGGGCTGGATGACCAACTAAAATCAGTCTACCAGCTTAGGGTGGTTTTAGCGTGTTTTTTTTTTTTTTTTTATTATTCAGCAGGGAAATGCAATAACATTTCATGTGTCCTTAAGCCAACCTCCACTGACTATACACTGACTTCATTTAAACAACTATGATAATACAAACTCATGGTTTTGGTTAGTGTTTTGTCATTTGTATTCACATTACATTTTCTAAGTGACAATTTGTTCACAAAGTGGAAAAAGCCACTCAGATCGCACAGTAAATTTGCTCAAAGATCGTTAATACACACTGAAAACTAACATTTCCATGCCATTTTCAACACGAAAACTGGTAAAAACTTTAGAAACTCTTAATATAAATTCCAACAATTCCAATTAATGTACATTTTTCCCCATTGTATTGTCACAGGTAGGAAAAGCGCATTTATTCCTCAAACACAATAGACCCATTATTGAAAGTTTGATCGTGGCACATTTGGTAACACAAACAGTACAAATGGCTTGTGAAAAAACACACATTGTCTGTATGACACTTTCATGTAAGCAGAATATCGCTGTGGAGAGATCGCTAAACTCGTATGTTTTCATATCATCATCAGCGATTGTTCCGCCATCAGTGAGCACGCACCGGGTTGCCAGATTGCACAAATTAAATAAAACACAGGGCAGAAAGTGTATCCTTAAA
>NC_056615.1:3859234-3869234 GCF_018340385.1 Cyprinus carpio
GGACGCCTACAACTTGGATAAGAAGAGAGAAAAAATAAGACAAGAGAAGCGAACAGCACATCATGTAACCCAATTCATCCTTTTTTATAAACAATGCAAATAATTCTCACCCTTTCAGACCATGCAAAAAGAAAAATGCATCGCTAAAATGTGTGCAATCCAACTAAACGGATTCATAAGATGTGCAATTAGACTTACTAAATTAACAAAAGATGCGTTGCTAGAAAAATAACACGCGTGTATCTTTAATGCATGCATTTAAATAAGACCTTGAATTTTATTACTCAATTTAATTGTTAAAAACAAACCAGACTTCTGCTTACGAAATGCTACAAAAATTAAGCACAAATAACAAAAAAAAAAGTTTGCATAGCAAAAAAAATGACTTAATTGTAACATTAACAAACATATTGCACGCATTCAAGCCCTTAAAAGCGCGTGCGCGCACACAGCGCGTGTAAGTGGAGCAGCTCTCTGCTGCATTAGATGCAATTATAAATGGCCAGGCGCAGGAGAAGAGGCAGCCAATCAGATTTGAGCTCGCGTGTCAACCTAAGACCAACTGTCTCCTGCCTTTGACAGAAGGATTTTACCTCCATAATTCAAATCCCAAAGCAAAGCAGCCCGCTGCACTCACTCGCACAGCTCCCGGTCTGTTTACACACGCGCGCGCGGGCGAGAAACGCCTCGAAACACACCCGAACGCGACGCGTTTCAAAGCAAGCCGAGCTTAACGGTTCACGAGGCGACAGCGTTCACGTCTAGCCCCCGGATGCTAACACATTCGGTGTTTTTAGCATCGGAGAAGAGCCAGGGCGAGGGGGGAGTACACTAGCCGTGATCAGCGACAGCATCCCGCCCGAACCCCGTCCTTAAACTCTCCGAAGCAGCATCTGTGCTGGAGCCAGCTAGCGTTACACAAACACAGCCAGCGTCTCGAGAGTTAGCAGCTAGCCAAGAAATATTAAAACTGGGCCTAAATACATTTCAGTAACCGACTTCTGAGCGGTCTCGATGGAGACACATCACACGGCCGAGCTTTAAGACGAGACTAAGCACTGCTCTGAGCACGCAGCCTCGAAAATTAGCACTACTTCCCAATTCCTCGTGTCCCCAGGACACAACTAGCCCGAAGTGAGACCACCCCGCACAGAAACACAACTCGGAACTAGCTGCTTATATGGACTGAGTTCGCTAGAAAAACACGGGCAGCCATTTTAGAGCAGACTGAGAAACAATGGCCCTCTCTCTCTCTCTCTGTCTGTCTCTATGTCTCTCTCTCTCTCTCAGTAAAGTTTACCTGGCTCCTGTTGAGGCTCTGTCCGGTGTTTCCGGGGCTCATGGGAGAGGGGTGATGGCTTCTTTGTTGCCAGGCGGGATGACCCCCGCCGTACTGACCCATGTCCCCCGCTCCTTTGGCAGCCGCCTCCGGGCCTGCGAACTCCGCGGCGGGGAAGCTCTGGTAGCCGCGGGCCGAGCTCGGCGAGGTCAGGAGCTGGTTCAGAGTCGGGGTGGACGTGGGCTGAGGGGTGCCCATGCTGTACCTCTGGCTGTTGTAGGAAGCGGCGGTCACGTTAACGTTAGTTCCTCCCGGCGGCGGCTGCTTGCCCGGCGGACCCCCGGCTGAAGGCGGCTGGCTGTTTCGCGGGGAATTCACGCCGTAGGCCTGTCCCTGGTGGTACGGAGTCCGGTTCGGGAAGGCGCTGTAGTTGTTGAAGTGGTTCTGGTAGCCGTGCTCGTGTGAATTGGGCGGGTACTGGTCCATCCCCGCCGGCCCTGCCATGCCAGTGCTTTGTTGTCCGCCATGTTGATGAAAAGCGGGCCGGTTGTAGTGCTGGTTGTAGCCGTACGGAGGCGGAGGGAAGGCGGCCGGGTGTTGTGGAGCCATACCGGGGTGGTTATTCCCGTCGGGATCATTCTGGCTATTGTTATTGTTCACCCTGGACGGGTTCCCGTTACCGTTCTTCATGTCAGGGTCGCCTGCTCCTCCTCCCCCGGCAGCAGCGCTGCCCACATCGGCCCCGTCGCGCAGCTCCTTCTGTCCCGGGGACCCGGCGTCGCTGCTCTCCTGCGGCTTCTCCCCGAGCACCGGCTCGTCCTGCGGCTCCCGCTCCGGTTTTCTGAGTTCGGCGGGCGGGCTAGCGTTGAGAGTGGCGACCTGAGCGGCCATGATCTCTCTCTCTCTCTCTCTCTCTCTCTCTCTCGTTCACCGCGAGTCACTTTGAATATAAACACAGCGCTCTTATGAAGACGTTATAAAGCCCGCGTCCCGTAGCATTCCTTCCGCTTTCAGACCGGAGTCGGTCTTCTCCCCCGAACGCGGCTCGAGTGGAAAAAGTTTCCAGGAGAATATAAATAAAGGTCCCGGGAATGGATTTAACCGACACCAGTGTGTGTGTGTGTGTGTGTGTGGAGGGGGGGCCTCTTACAGAGCGAGAGCGCGAGAGAGAAACCGATCAAACCAGCACGAGGCTCCGCGAGACACAGCCATTTTACCGAAGCGCGCGGTCACATGCAAAGCGCGTCACGGAGCGCGGATCCGGAGCGGAGCGGGAGAAGCGCGTCATCTCGAGCCACTTTCACAGAGTTTGGGTTCCAGCACGAAAGACGCCTGGGAGCCTCGGCTTTTATTGTGAAAAAGTGCATGAAATATGTGTTAGTATATTATATTTTCTGACTGTATAATATACTTTTTATATTATACCTGGCCCTCTACACTAGCACTCTGTTCTATTTCTATTATATCTACTTGTTTTATTACAAAAAAAAAAAACTTGACCTTTAACACTTGCACTCTTTACAATACTTGCTTTCTTTTTATTTAGAAAATGCGGCCCTGCACCACAAAACCAGTCATTAGGGTCAATTTATTGAAATTGAGATTTCTACATCATTTGAAAGCAGAATAAATAAGCTTTCCATTGATGTATGGTTTGTTAGGACATTATTTGGCTGAGATACAACAATCTGACGGTGCAAAAAAATAAATCGCCTTTAAAGTTGTCCAAATGAAGTTCGTAGCAATTAGCAATACTAACATAAGAGCTACTTATGACTGGTTTTGTGCTCCAGGGTCAACACTAATATTATCTTTTTCTATCTCTTGCTTTCTTTTTATTTATTATAAAAATGATCCTCTAAAACTAGAGTTCTCTTTATATTCTTTCAACTTTTTTTCTATTATTCTTCTATTCTATCCACTTGTTTTCTTTTTATTTATTATAAAATCTGAGACTTATCACATCACTTATATATCATTAATCTTTTGTTGGTTTTGATTGCTTCTGTTGTCCTCATTTGTAAGTCGCTTTGGATAGAAGCCTCTGCTAAATGACTGAATGAATACAGTATATTTTCAGGGTGGGGGGGGGTTATATGTGGTGTGCATTTAAAAATCAAAACTTTATTTTTCATAAGATAATGTGTCTGTTCAAAGCTCACTGTTACAATACGAGGGTGCTGTTTCCAGGACATTATGCAGTTGCCAGTGTGGTTGCTATGGTGTTCAGGGTGTGTTGCTAGGGTTTTTGGGTGGTTGCTAGGTGGTTGGGTGTCAGCCCACCTCCGTGTATTGATAATACTTTTGTATCTATGCCTCAGGTCCCTCTTAAGCTGGCATTTATTCACCCATGCCAAGCGAAAATATGTCTTCAGGCTGAACACACCTCAAACCGCACGACTGGAGATCTCTTTCATGCCCACCGCAAAAAAAACGGTGTGACTTACAAGCTTAACTTCTAAAGGGGAAATGTGTCATTTCAGTGCCGAAGTGGCATTAATGATGAGACTAATGACTGTTTTCAAACAGGTTTCATGAACACTCCTCCCTTCTACCATTGGTCAGGCAAAAAGATAAGCCCCGCCCCAAACTTACACCATGGCTTTTAAGCCATGTTGCAAATCAGTTATATTTATATTTTTATTTACTATAATAGTATTTTATTCATATTTTGAATTTGCAACTATTTTTATAGTGTCAGTTTTCACATAAATTGTAGTTTTTTTTTTATAATTTATATTTATTTCAGTTTTAGTAATTTTAGTATTAAACTTTTTTTTTCAGTAAACATTATTTCAGTAAACAAAATATTTAATATTTTCAGAATGCATTTTAATTTTAAAAAATGTTATTGTGTTCTTTTGTCACTTTTATTAGCTTTTGTTTTTTAAACATTTTTATTTAGCTTTAATTTATATTTAATTCAGGTTTTCAATAACTTTAGTACTATTTTAGCACAAATCTTTTTTTCAGTTAGTTGCTAAGACAACATTTCTAATTTCTAATCTAATTTTTACATTTAATTTTATTTCAGGTAACGGAAAATAATTTGTAGTAGTTTTTGTCTTAATTAACAATAACAACACTGCGAGGAATAACAGTGCCACGGTGTTTACAATGTCTCTCAGTATATTAAACTGGGATACAACAAGGTAAAGCATTTCACACTTCAGTGTTTAGGATGAGATGTTTATTCAAATCGTGGAATAAAACAATTATACAACAAAAAAAAATAAATCTATGAATGTACAACCAAACATTGCTAATATACATAAGTGTTAAGGCCCAGTGTGTTCTTGCATATTTCGGAGAGGGTTTATTGCAGCAGCATTATGTTTGATCTGTGCAGAGGACAGCATGAAATTACAGCCTGTGTGCTAATGTGTATGTGCGCATGTGTTCAGAGAGAGAGAGAGGGATGGAAAGGGAAAGAGGATGGGGGATGGACCGAGAGCAGGAAGTGAAAATGAAAAAAAGTGAAATGCAGCGCAAGCCAGAGAGAGAAAAAACTGCGTAGGCCGCAGCAATCAAATCTGGCACACCAAATCCAACCCCTAATTCAACAGCGCAGCGTGTATTTGGTTTGGTAAAGAGATACCGGAGAGCTTAGAGACAACTCAAAGTAAATAACCAAATGGAAACAGCCATGCTCTTTCCCCCACTCAAACACTGCTGCTCGCTCGCTCGCTCGCCCCCCTCTCTCTCTCTCTCTCTCTCTGTGCTTGCAGAAGCAGAAGCAGCAGAACTTTGCTGTCTGTTTGTGGGGGATGGGAGGCTCTCGCCTCAATGCAGAACCTGCGCCTGCGCCTGACCTGTGTCGCTGCTGCTGCTCACAAACTGGTTTTTACTGTTGTGAAGTAAAATAGAGTCAAACCGCTGTTCTAAACACGCTCGTGTGTGTGTGTGTGTGTGTGTGTGTGTGTCAGTTGCTCACTATATCAGCAGAAGTGTGGGGAGAATGTAGACAGGCAGGCAGCAGAGGGGGTTGGGATCTCTCTCTCCAGCGTTTTTGCATTTAAAATCAATTTAATGTCTGTTTCGAAGCATTTCTGCTGTTACTCTGGCAAATTAATATGAATATGAAATCAGAATTGCTTTCTTAATGCATGTTCTTAGTCGTATTGCGTGCAATTCATTGGTGCATGTTTTTTTTTTCCCCCAAGAAAGTGTTTTTATTCATATTGCTTGATCAGAATATGTGACGCTCCCTCACCGCAGATGACACATGGCTGTCAGATCATGTTCATGCATATAGGAACATTTCTAATTAGTCTTTGTTTTTTAGCATTCTGGCTGCATTCTATAATCAACACTTCTCCCACAATACAAAGAAGTCCAACCCTACACTTTTTCTTGTGGAATATCCCGTTTTATGTCAAAATTATGTCAAATTATGGAGGTAAAATGGTTTGCAATGGGCAGTTCACGTTGACTTTTTAGTTTCCCCCGTATAAATTGAACTTGTAAGTTCATTAAATTAGCAATAAACCATTTTTTGCAGCACATGAAATACACACTTTTTCTTATATGTTTGCCTTAACCCTTAACAATCCTTAATTGTGTTGAATGTGCAAGTGTATTTCAAATCTTAAACATATTTTTTTTTTTAAAAAAGAAAGAAAACTCATTTAAAATAATATATCACTAATCAAATAAAGAGAAAGTTAAGTGTACTTAAAATACACTTTTATGTTTCTCAAAACATTTAAGTGCACTTTTTAATAATGTTAAAGTATATAATTTACGGTAAAGTACATTTTAAATCAATGTTTAATAATCTTGTCTTGCTTTAAATAAGTGCACTTATTTTGATGTGCTGACTATGTGACTATAAAGTACTTGATTATATTTATAACTGTAGTGTTATTCAATATTGCATTTAAAGTTAATATGAATATAGAGTTACAGTATATTTAAGTGTACTTACATCTACATTTAGTCATTTAGCAAAAGATTTCATCCAAAATGACTTACAAATGAGGACAATAGAAGCAATCAAAACCAACAAAAGATCAAGTCTGGGTTAGCCTTACGCAGTGAACATAGCAAGTTTTATACTTTATACTTTTATACTTCATTACATTAATATTTAAATACATAACATACAAATTTCTATAGAAGTGACATTTAAGTATGTTTATGTTAATCATAAATACTCAGTATATTCAGCTGGACATTTTAACCATATTTCAAAGACAATTGAAGTCTCTTTTAAGATATAAAGATATATCTCATTTAAGATAATATTTGATTACTACTTATACTTATTCTTGTAAAGTGTATTAGTACTGTGATAAGTACTCTTTTTAAATCGAAGCTGTGCTTCTTTTTCATGAGGGAAGGTTAAGCTGAAATCTAGATTTTGGTAAAAAACGAGGTTCACGGACATGTTATTTGTCAATAAACACATGAACACAACAAGAATAAACCGACAGCAGGCTATTGAGAAGGAAAGGCAGATTTTAACAGCGCTTAAGCAGATAGACAGTTGTAATGGGAAGATTTAGGTTGAATGCTAAGAATCCAGCACAAAGACCTTTAGATCCAGGGCCCATTGAAAGTCGTTGACTTTAGGGGCCACGCTCCTTTCAAACACTTGGCTCCGGCTGCAGCTCCTGGGCTTTCAGACCGAGGGACCAGGTTGTATAGCAACACAAATGCTTGGCCACCAGCTCTCCCCCATGCACTTGAAAAGAGTGAATCACAGATCTTTCCACCTACATGCAGTTCACATTCACTCTCTTAGTCATAGTTGTCCAAGGATAAACCGAGCATACATGCGTGTCTTTACCTCTAATTTCTGCTGTGAAAGCCTTCTGATGAACTCAGATGAAGAGCTTTCTCAGAGTCCAATAGCAACAGGCCTCTGGCATCTGTGACAGCGCTGTGATCTACGACTGTTTACTCTGTCCCCCTCCACCACGCAGCTACCCATGAGTCTGAGCGTGATGCATCACCTGTGGTCCGCCGCCGAGGGCTCTCCCCGCCACCACGCGCCTGGAGCTTGGCCAGAAACACACTGTATTCACAAGATTTACACAACCTTACTCAAATATTAAGCACAGAACCTCACTGGAATAGTAAGTGGAAGCTATTTATTACAACAGCCTGTTGATACGCGGTGAGCAGCCACTGATTAGAGTTATTAAGGGAAGCTCTGTTGGCTTGAAATGAATATTTTGACCTTTGCATTAATTGTAAGCCAACATCTTTAATTCCAAAGATAATAACATTTGAAATTCATTAAACAGTGGCCAAGGGATTTGGAAACGTATGTCACATTTGAAGTGATAATGAAATGTGGCTCAGATGCTGCTACACTAAAAAAAAACTGTAACAATAGGGCACAATATACTGTATTAATATGAAGGATTATTATTTTTATTATTATTATTTTTGCTTTGTTTTATTTTATTTCCTGTATTTTTAATTTTTCACTTCGTTGCATTGTGGTTGACTGGCTAATTTGTTTTGTTTCCTGTATTTTGAATTTTGCACTTTGTTGCATTGTGGTTGACTGGCTTATTTGTTTTGTTTCCTGTATTTTGAATTTTGCACGTCATTGCTTGTGGTTGACTGGCTAATTTGTTTTGTTTTGTTTCCTGTAGTTTGAATTTTGCACTTCAGTCCATTGTGGTTGACTGGCTAATTTGTTTTGTTTCCTGTACTTAGAATTTTGCACTTTGTTGCATTGTGGTTGACTGGCTAATTTGTTTTGTTTTGTTTCCTGTAGTTTGAATTTTGCACTTCAGTGCATTGGGGTTGACTGGCTAATTTGTTTTGTTTTGTTTTATTTCCTGTATTTTAAAATTTTCACGTCATTGCATTGTGGTTGACTGGCTAATTTGTTTTGTTTTGTTTTGTTTCCTGTATTTTGAATTTTGCACTTCATTGCATTGTGGTTGACTGGATAATTTTTTTTTTTTTTTTTTTTTCCTGTAGTTTGAATTTTGGACTTCATTGCATTGTGGTTGACAGGCTTATTTGTTTTGTTTTGTTTCCTGTAGTTTGAATTTTGGACTTCAGTGCACTGTGGTTGACAGGCTTATTTGTTTTGTTTTGTTTTTGTTTTGTTTCCTGTATTTTGAATTTTTGACTTCATTGCATTGTGGTTGACTGGCTAATTTGTTTTGTTTTATTTTGCTTTATATCCTGTATTTTGAATTTTGTACTTCATTGCATTGTGGTTGACTGGCTAATTTGTTTTGTTTTGTTTTATTTCCTGTATTTTGAATTTTGCACTTCATTGCATTGTGGTTGACTGGCTAATTTGTTTTGTTTTGTTTGTTTCCTGTATTTTGAATTTTGGACTTCATTGCATTGTGGTTGACTGGCTAATTTGTTTTGTTTTGTTTTGTTTCCTGTAGTTTGAATTTTGCACTTTGTTGCATTGTGGTTGACTGGCTAATTTGTTTTGTTTTGTTTTGTTTTGTTTTGTTTTGTTTTGTTTTGTTTTGTTTTGTTTTGATTTGTTTTGTTTTGTTTTGTTTTGTTTTCTGTATTTTGAATTTTGGACTTCATTGCATTGTGGTTGAATGGCTAATGTCCTAGCAGAAAATGACTTGTACATATTTGTTTTTTGTTTTTGTAGTGTCGAGGACTTACTATGTATTACTGGGTCAGTTTTTTTTTTGACACCAGCTGGTTTTGAGGTGATTTTTAGCAGATTATTTCTTCTCAATTTCTTACAGGTGTACTATAGTAAACCCTTGTGGAAAAAGAAGTACTCTTTATCATACTGTTAAAAAGAATAAGCTACTTATTACAGAAATATTATACTTTAAAAGAATATTCTTAAGTGTTAACTGAATGTAATGTTTTCAGATACTGTATTGTATGTTAATTGCAATTAGATTAAAATGAATTTAATTATAGTTTATATTTAAATTAAATGCAAAAATGTAAGTGTTTTTGACCCACTAAGTACTTTATTTTTTTTCTTTCTTAATTTCCGAGGACTCCTTTCATTTTACTTATGTGGTCTTTGAAATATTAAAGTGTTCTGCCATTAAATATGTAAACTAAAATATACTTTAATGTAATTTCTAATCTTGTATGTCACGCAGTTAAAGATATTTTATAATTATACATATTTTTTACCTTTTATGTCATTAATATTATATTGTGTGTAAATACAGTTTAGATGTATTCATTTGTTTGACACATTGTATTTTTTTATTTCTCCAGTTTGAATGGGAACATAATATGTATAATGTTTTATCTTGTATTAAAATAATAATAATAATAATAATATTTTTTGTCCCTGTGTTATTTTTGGACTTCTAATGACATTCGTACAGTTTTTAGCATCCAATTACTTTTTTAACTTCAGTTTGAACAGTGTATTTATTCTTCCATCATTTCAAACATAACTGACAACTATTTGTAAAATATTTGCTTGAAAAGTGTGTTTGTTCTGTCTTTCTTGAAAATAAATGACATCATTTGTTGTCTATTGCAATGACATAATATTATTTCATCCTTGAGCTTGACTTAAGTGTTATTATGCTCACAGTCTGAAAAAAGGGAAGCATAAAGGCCTAGAAATATCCAACAGTAATCAGTGTAAAACACCAATGACTTTTTTAAAAAGTGTAACAAGGAGTGTGAAAGATTTGAATCACCAAAGAGGTCATGAAATGTGCCTCAGTTTAATGTAGACGTTTGTATTTGGTATCATCGTGACAATCGATTCAGTGCTGACCAAATCTCTCACTTTCC